>NC_137047.1:577062-582062 GCF_032717465.1 Coenobita brevimanus | reverse complement strand
CCGCTTCGGGGGTGAGGAGGGATGAAAAATGGATAGGGTAGAGGAGAAGAGAGAGTGAGAGAGAGGGGGGGGGGAGAGGCTTAACTACTATATTCATTACCAGAATGGCAATTATTTTCTCACTTCCTGCTGCTGCTTGACGATTTATCTCTCTATCTATCTGTCTGTCTGTCTGTCTGTCTATCTATTTATTATTATTAGAGGCCATTCTTCACTCCACTGACGTATTATCACTGCTAGTGTCTTGCCACCAAAGGACGATTTTTTTTATATCACATTTTAAAACTGACCAATGAAGACTGTGCCTAACCCCTTTGCTTGAAAAATAACTTCTAAGCGAAATAAAATAGCTAAGTTTTGGAGAATTTAATACAAGTTACGTCCACGGTCGGAAGGGATTAATTTCTTAAAGACGGTGGGGATGTGAGATGAAGACGATAATGATGATGTCGGCGTGAAAGGCTTTGTGTTTTTCCGAGTCTTTTGGGCCATTTTGAGTTATTTGGGGGTGAAATTAAGATCTGGGAGAGAGAGAGAGAGAGAGAGAGAGAGAGAGGGAGAGAGAAGTGGATAATTTCATCACGGTAGTAAAATAAATCCCTGTGAATAAATTTAGTGGAGAGAGTTACGGGACACGGGCGTTAGATTAATAAAGATGAAAGAGAGAGAGAGAGAGAGAGAGAATCAGTTTCTCTCTCTCTCTCTCTCTCTCTCTGTCTCTCTCTCCACTTCAACACAGCACTTCTCCTATATCAAGGGCAAATTTACCCACCTCACTTTCCACGGATTAGCAAAGAGGGAAATTTGCCTATTATTATTATTATTATTATTATTATTATTATTATTATTATCATTATAATCATTACTGCCATTATTATTGCTTCCAGGCGACACCATTAAAATAAATTAACGTCGAAGTAAAAAAGGTCATTGATAGTCCTAAATACATCCTCAATTATTAATTTTTTTCGTCTTATTTTCATTCACATTTTCTTCCTCTTTTTAAGGCTTAATTCACGTAGTTTAATGGCATAGAAAGACAAAACTTTCACTCTACTTCCATTCCGTAGCTCTTCTTCGTGACTAGCATCATATTCGAGTACAAGTCTGTTGTCAAAACTCAGCACTCGAGAGGGAGAGATGGCAATTTTGGCCTAAGAGTAAAATATATATAACAAAAATTAATCAGCATAGCATAGTACTTCCCCTCGCCCTGGCTTCCCCTCTGCGTCTGGTCAGCGTTACCATAACAACCGCGGTACACAAGCCATAAATCCGGACCACATGTAAACAAACACGAGCGAGAGCACGTGTTGGAGGGAGGACGCACGTGCTGGAGAAAACTATGTGGCCAAGTAACTCGAACCTTTCCTCAGATTTAATCCCTGGTCAGAATTTATTGGCAGATAGGTAGATAGACAGATAGATAGATAGATAGATAGATAGGTAGAGAGAGAGAGAGAGAGAGAGAGAGAGAGAGAGAGAGAGAGCAAAAGGAGTTCCACTAGATGTCATACCAACTCTTGCGACAGCCTGGGAAATTAATGGTCTGCTCTCTCTCTCTCTCTCTCTCTCTCTCTAAAGACAATAAAGCAAACTAATAGGTAACAAGGGATATGCACGCAATAACCCACAAATTGATGACAGCCCACGCAACTCGCAAACTTTTCACATTAATATGACGCTACACACACACACACACACACACACACACACACACACACACACACACACACACACACACACACACACACACACACACACACACACACACACACACACACGCAAAACTTTCTCTCTCTCTCTCTCTCTCTCTCATTTGATTGTCTCACATCTCCTGTCCTCCTCTTCCTATCCTTTTCTCTCTCTCTCTCCCCCTCTCCATTCCTCTCCCCTTTCCTTGCCTCTCTTGTTTCCTCCCTTCTTCCCTCCACCTATCCCTCCTTTCTCCTACTCCTCCTTTGCCCGTCTTTCCTATCACCTGCCTTCTTTCCCACCCCTTTCCCCTCTCCCCATCCCCTTACCCACCTCCCACCAGCATAACTCTCCCGTTAAGCTCAGTCACCCATTTTTTAACCACTTTCCTCTTGTTTTACAGATCCTCTCCCTCCCCCCTCTCCTCCCCTACCTCTCCATCTCTCCCCCTTCTTCCTCTCCGTCTCCCTTCCCCACTCCTTTCTCCTGTCTCCTTCTCCTCCCTACTTTTCCCTTCCTCCCCACTCTTCCTCCCCTTCCCTTTCCACTCATTCTCCCCTCCCTCTCTCCCCTTCTTCCTCCCCCAACACTCACCAACATAACTGTCCCATTAAACTCATCCCACCAGATTTTTTTTGACCACTTTCAGCGAGTTTTACAGATCCAGCCTGCATTGAGGACTGGGGGGAGGGAGGCTTGAAATTAGAGGGGAGGGAGGGAGGGGACATAAGAGTAAGGAAAAGAAAATAAGAGTAAATGTGAGTAAATATAAGTAAGTAGAAGTATTTTAAGTGTTTTACAGATCTAGCTTCCATCGAGGACGGGGGGGTCTTGAAATTAGTGGAGGTCATAAGAGTAAATAAGAGTAAATAAGTGTAAATAAGTATTAATATAAGTAAATGAGTGTTTTACAGATCCACCCTTCATTGAGGAGTGGGGTGAAGGGACTGGAATTAGAGGAGGAGGGGGGGTGGAAATTAGAGGGACTAGGAGGGGTGGGATGGAGAGGGGATAGAATGAGGGTTAATTACAGGTGAAAATGGGGAACGTATAGACCTAATGAACTATCTGTCTGCCTGTCTGTTTGTACATCTGCCTGTCTGTCTGTTAACCATAAACCTCTCTGGCTATCTGTGTCACTATCTTTCTTATTATCTGACAGAATATTTATTTATGCATGTCTGTCTGTCTATGTACCTACGGATATATAGAAGTATGTTTGTTTGTGTACCTGTTATCTATCTGTCTATCTATCTCTCACTTATAGAATCTATCAGACAGTCCTTTTCTGCCCCGTTAGTAGCGTAGGGGCAGGGTTGGAGCGCCTTAACTCGCTAAATCACAAAATGAATATCTATATCTATCTATCTATATCGATATCTATCTCTGTCTATCTATCTAAGCGAGTTTGGAAAAAAAAAATAGAAGAGGGGATACACTGAAAATGGAGAGTATAATGTAGAAAAACAAAAACAAGGATGATGTTGATAATTTATAGAACACTAAAAACAAAGAAAAAAATTAGAGAATAAACAACAGGAAGGAAGCATCAGAAAAAAGTAATAAGAAAGGAAAATAATAATAAAAAATGGAGAAAAGAGGTGGATAGTGGGCTGAAGAAACGAGTGGGAAGGTGTAAAAAAAAATCTTGAAAAAAGAGACAGAGGGAGCTTGGAAAAAAAGAGAAGGGGAGCTTGGAAAAAAAGAGAAGGTGAGCTTGTAGAAGAGAGGGTGTGGGAGACTCTGGAGGTGGAAAATTATAGGATTAAACGGGGTGTAAATGAGGGGGAGAGAGAGAGAGAGAGTAAAAAAAAAGCTGGTTGTCTGGCTGGTGTAAAAATAGTATATATATATGTCAAAGTAATGGGCGGGGGAGGCACTGGAGCACGCATATTGAGTGTCACACTTAACTTGTCCCACGCACGCAAAATCACACGCACACGCACTCACACACACGCTCTACGTATGCCAGTAATCCCTACAATGGTGCACGTATACACACACACACACACACACACACACACACACACAATACAAGGACATGTACGAAGACACGAAAAGGGTAATAATAATAATAATAATAATAATAATAATAAGTTGTGTGAAGATGATGATGAAGATGATGGCAATGATGATGCAGGTGATAATGATGACAATAAAGATGTTGATGATGATGATGATGATGGTGATGATGATGATGATGATAATGATGATGAAAATGATGGTGATGATAATGATGAAATAAGGTCGTGATGAAGATGGTGATGACAATAGATAATATGATGATAATGATGATGAGAAAGATCGTGATGACGATGATAGTAGTGATGATGAGGATGGTAATGATGACAATACAGATGATGATTATGATGGTGATGATGATGATGATGATGATGATGATGAACCCTGTAAGTAGATAAAATTTAATCTATCTATCATTAGCGTTTTCCATGCAAGGGGGACAGAAATTGAGGTTATTATTATTATTATTATTTTTTTTTTAATATGGCGTCGCTCTTGATTAATCGTCCTTCGCCCTTCTTTCCTCCTGGCTTCTGAAAGTTAATTAATCATTCTCCCTCTCTCTCTCTCTCTCTCTCTCTCTCTCTCTCTCTCTCAACGTGAAATGAGGTCGGAGGGAAGTGCCTTATTGCGGAAACATGCGCTGTCTTGAGTGAGATTAGAGAGAGAGAGAGAGAGAGTGTGAGAGAGAGAGAATTGTGTGTGTGTGTGTGTGTGTGTGTGTGTGTGTGTGTGTGTGTGTGTGTGTGTGTGTGTGTGTGTGTGTGTGTGCACCTTGTCTTCAGTCCTTCTCCCTTTGTATTTTTTTTCTTTGACTATTTGCCCTCAAGCTCTAAAGTCCTTTCCCTTTTCTCTCTCTCTCTCTCTCTCTCTCTCTCTCTCTTTGTATATCCCTATCTGTCCATCTATCTATGTCCGTCTGTCTCTTTACCTTTCTGTCTATCTGTGTACTTTAAACTATCTATCTGTATGCCTATCTATCTATCTATCTATTTAACTGAGACAAAAAAAAATCACATGCTTCCCAGAATACAAACTTTAAAACGAAAATAAAACAGGGACGTTGATTGTAAAGCGATGGTTGTGTATCTTAGCTTGAACGAATACTGAAATACGAAACCTGGAAGTAAAGTATCATAGGGACCTTGACTGTACAGAGATGGTTGTGTGTTTGGGAGATTGCTGAGGCGCTATCCTTGTCAGTTCCTTACACCTGTCTCCCCTGAAGGCCTAACTTCATTCCTCTAGTCCTCTCGCTTCCTTAGGCTAGACTTGCGAGGCTT
>NC_137047.1:569562-574562 GCF_032717465.1 Coenobita brevimanus | reverse complement strand
AAAAAACCGGTCGACTTTCCTGCTTAATAAACATTCCTCATTTCCCTCCCTCTCTTCCAAAAGGAGGATGGTGGACTGCAGGTGAAAGATAATTTCAGCCTGCAGTCCAATGGGTTCACGTTCAGATGAGCCTGGGGTCGCCACCACTACAGCTACATCCAGGACCCTGATTCAGTCCAGAGTATGAACAGAGTGGGGCAAAGGAGACCCTGTCTGAAGGTCCCATGGTCGGCCTGGGATCGAACCCGAGGCCTGTCGCTTGCGAGGCGAGTATGGTTCCGGTTACACCAAGGCCACTCCAGTAGGACGGGAGATGAAATGAAATTTAAAAATTTCCCACTCCATCCAGCAGACTAAGCCCTTCAAACAGAGCTTCGTCGAAATCTTGATATGGCTGTGATTGGCCTGTGTGTGTGTGTGTGTGTGAGAGAGAGAGAGAGAGAGAGAGAGAGAGAGAGAGAGAGAGAGAGAGAGAGAGAGAGAGAGAGAGAGAGAGAGAGAGAGAGAGAGAGAGAGAGAGAGAGAGAGAGAGAGAGAGAGAGAGAGAGAGCTCCGTCTTCTTTTTGGCCAGGACGGGGAAATGTTAATAGTTTGATTCTCTTGTCCTGTGTTGTGGTAATAGGCAGTGACGATGACAGATTGAAATAAAGATATGAAAATTTTATCTTCATCGCAAATACGATCCTTTCAACACACATACCTTTTTCCTATCAGCCCTTATCAGTAATGCTTTCGGTCAATTTGGGGATATCTTTACGGCCCTCAGTGTGTGTAGTGGTCGATAACAGGCAGAACGACAGATTTAAGACTCGAAATATTGGGTTCCCTGCCAGAGACTAATCCCTCCAGACACATAGCTTCATCGATATGTCTAAGTCTTGGTGTGGGTGTGATTGGCTTGTCGTGGTGATGTGAATGTGGTGGTGGGCAACAGGTATGGTGGAGGAAGATTGAGTTGGTGGTGGCATAAACCTCACCCACACTAATTGTCACCCCATCACACACTCTTTTGGGGTGGGGAGGTGGGGGGGTTGGGGGATTTTGGGGTGGAGAAAGGAAGGGAGGGTTAGGAAGGGGGAATTCAGGGGTACTTCGAGTGGCATATTAAATTAGTGTTGGACATAAATTACACCCACACAGATTGTTACCACACCACATGCACTCTGGCAAGGGAAGAGGGGAGAGGTGGGGAGGGGGGATTTGTGGGATTGTGGGGTGGGGATAGAGGGAGGGAGTTGGGGAGGGGGAGAGAATTGTGGAGTGTTTTGGATGGCAGATTGAGTTAGTAGTGGCATAAATCACAGCCACACAAATTGTTACTTTATACCCTACGCACTTTGGTAGAGAGAGAGAGAGAGAGAGAGAGAGAGAGAGAGAGAGAGAGAGAGAGAGAGAGAGAGAGGAAATGGTTAAAAACAGGTGATAAAAACAATTATCAGAGTACCAAGTGATATACGACTTGCATCTGTTCCCCCATATTTCAAGCCTTCCAAAGCCCTCCAGGCCTGTTTTTTACATTTACACACACACACACACACACACACACACACACACACACACACACACACACACACACACACACACACACACACACACACACACACACACACACACACACACACACACACACACACACACACACACACGCACATTTGCACCAGTATACTCATCATTCAAGCCCTTCAAAATTATCCTGCCGGCTTATTTCTCGTGGTTATATATGAGCATGAATTTTGCATAGAAAAAGAAAGATAAAAAAGAACTGCCATCAGTATACGAATGAACAAATAACGCACATTTAGTCTTTCAAAATTTCCTCATCGACATTTGCCAATCTTTCTCTCTACCTATCAGTCGATCGATTCATCTAACTATCTATCAGTCATTCTATCGGTCTATCTATCTCTCTGTCTCTTTATTCATCTACCCATGTATTGCCAAACTCCTTAATCCTATGAGGGGTAGTCACAAACAGATCGCTTTCACGTCGCCCTGTCCTCTGCCAATTTGATACCCACCCACCAACTCACATCCCCCTCTCTCATTCGTCTCTCCACTCCATCCCCTCAACTCATCCTCGGTCTCCCCCTCCTCCTCCTCCTCTTGTTATGAATAAGTAACGAGGAGAACTGTTACCCAAATACCGAGAGAAATCTGACCCACATTCAATAATAGGTTTAGAATTTCTTACCTCGATTCCACAGCAGTTTCGAATTTGAGGCATGAGCTGGGGTTGTGACGGAACCACCACTGCCAGACTGACTCCCCTTGCTCACTCAATTGGGTCGGGGGATTGAGAGAGAGAGAGAGAGAGAGAGAGAGAGAGAGAGAGAGAGGAGAAGGGAGGGAGGTTTAGTGGCGAGATGTGTGTGTCTGTGCTTGAGTTTGAGTGTGTGCATCTCTCTCTCTCTCTCTCTATCACAACACACACACACACACACACACACACACACACACACACACACACACACACACACACACACACACACACACACACACACACACACACACACACACACACACACACACACACACACACACACACACACACACACACACCACCCACGGAATTCCCTCAACCCTCACTCTCTCTGTCGACCAAATTGAGTGTGAGAGAGGAGTGTCAATTTCTCGATCTCTAGCGTTTCAGTCACAGTCCTGCGTGAACCCTCCATTTCTGAACCCTTGTACGAACCCAGTAAGATATGAGTGTACGAACGTTCTTGTGTTTGTGTTTTAAATATTTGCAGTAAGGGGTACGGGGTGTGGAGTGGAGGGAAGGCAACGAGATGGCGGAGAACAGGGTGTGACATGGAGGCGATTCTTTTGTGGGCACCCCTTCCGAGATTACAGAGTTGGGCTGTATATAGGTAGATAGATAGTTGGATTGATAGACAGACGGGTAATAGACAGATATAGACAGAGATAGATAGACGGGGAATTAGAATTTTATGAAATTTCGAAGATGTATGAGGTGAATGAATGTTTGTCGTATTTGGTTAGGTACTCTTGTGATAGTTTCCCGTGTGTGTGTGTGTGTGTGTGTGTGTGTGTGTGTGTGTGTGTGTGTGTGTGTGTGTGTGTGTGTGTGTGTGTGTTCTCAGCCTCCCGTCCAACTCATTCTACCAGCGAGAAATAGGTTTGGAGGATTTGGAAAGCTTGAAATATGGATGAATAGATGCAAGTCGTATATCACCAGGTATTCTTATTGCTCTCTCTCTCTCCCTCCCTCCCTCCCTCTCTCTCTCTCTCTCTCTCCCTCTCTCTCTCTCTCTCTCTCCATTTGTATATCTTTTTCGTGCCTGGTTTAATGAAGGTGTTTGCGCTCAAATATTTTTCTGGAAAAGTTTAGAAAGCTTACTTCTTCCCTCCCTCTTAGAAGTTAGGAGGGTGAGGGAGGGGAAATGAAAGAAAAGGAGAGAAATTGAAAAAGACGAAGCGAGAAAATTCAGTTGGTGTGGCAATAAATTAACAGCTTTAGTTGGGGTGTTTCTTCTCCATTTCGATACAGTTTGATTTCCTTAGTTTTATTTTTTATTGCAGCGTAAAACACACACACACACACACACACACACACACACACACACACACACACACACACACACACACACACACACACACACACACACACACACACACACACACACACACATTCACCATTCGTTGAACATAAAACCTCCCACTTCATCAAACCTTTCTTTCATGTTTCCAGGCTTTTAAAATTCAATACATATATTTCTGAAAATATTTGAGTGAAGGCGTTATAAGATTTTTTTTTGATGTTTTCTGATATTCATGTATAATCTCTATCTACCTGTCTCTCTGTCTATCTGTCTATATCTATCTGTCCATCTGTCTATCTGTAGCTAGATGCCTTAATCCCGTAATGGGTGGCCACAAACAAATTTCCTCCATATTTTACAGATGAGAGCGAAATTTGCCTCAACAGGATGCGAGGTGTATTTTTCGTGGCTAATTTCGATAGATGTATTTTTGAATGGATAGATAGGCGATAGATAGATTAGCGATAGATTCTTGGTCGCTGTCTTTATGTTTAACCCAGGTCTCGAAAGGGCCATTGGGATTTTTTTTCCTTAGTAATACGGAAAAACAGACGGATAGACAGGTAAATAGATAGAGACAGAAAGAGATAGAGATAGACAGGTAGCTAGATATATAGATGGAGAAAGAGAGAGAGAGAGATAGAGACAGAGTAAGCGTTTAAGAGAGATCATTATAATTTAACAAAAGCTTTCAAAACAATAAAGAAACATTAATAAAGAGTCTAGTTTTTCCTGGTCATTTTAGAACTGCCCATTGCAGGTTAATAGCATCAATATGGCCCCTGTGTTGCTTTATGAGAGAGAGAGAGAGAGAGAGAGAGAGAGAGAGAGAGAGAGAGCATCAGTATACACAGTAGCCTCTTTCTCACTTTATTACCAACTAAGTGTATTAATTGAATGCCAATAATTACGTCAAATTAGAGGATATATATAGAGGCGTATTTAAGTGGATTCTATAATTAAGGTTATTAGTTCGATCGTAACATTATTATTATTATTATTATTATTTACCACCACCACTATCATCATCATCATCATCATCATCATCCTACCCAGTCTAATCATCTGTAGCAAGCAAGGATAAAACAGAAATCACATCGTCGTTCTGAAGGGGCTAACACCATTCAGTTAACACAAAAAAATGATGTTAATTTCTCACTAACACCGTCTCCGTTAACGCAATGTAAACGTCGAACAAAACGCATATTCCCAACACCCAAGCACCCCCTCTATTAACACCGTGTGAATAACAATGAGATGTGTGTGTGTGTGTGTGTGTGTGTGTGTGTGTGTGTGTGTGTGTGTGTGTGTGTGATTAGAGTGTTGGTGTTTCAGCGTGATGTATAACTGTAAAGTGATTCTTTGTATTCACCACACACACACACACACACACACACACACACACACACACACACACACTCGTCTGAACCTAATTAT
>NC_137047.1:544562-559562 GCF_032717465.1 Coenobita brevimanus | reverse complement strand
GTGTTTGGCTACTTGGAGAGATAACGCTATAATAAGCAGTTCCCGCTCAAGTGTCACTCCATATCCTCACACCCAATCCCTTATCTTATCTCTCACTAATTGCAAACTTCCTTCTCCCCTTCTCCTCCCATCGCTCTTCCCAGCTCCTCTTCTCCACCTCTCTCCTATCTCCCTCTCCACTTCTCTCCTCCCTCCTCTCCACCTTCCTCTCTCTTGCTTCCGTCACCCACCCCCCAGCTCTTGAAACGACCTGAGCACACATTCCTTAGTGCGTGTTAGGGGAGTGGAATGGAGAGCTAATTATAAAGATGGAGTTTTAATGGGAGTGACGAGGCTGGGGATAGGATAATGGATGGGTGGATGGAATGAAGTAAACAATGGCTGAAACACAACAAAAAAAATCCCCACTCCAAAGAATATTAAACAGAACTAGAGCCAAAATCAAGAATCCTATATTTCGAGATGACCAGACACCAACGAGAACGGAGACAGTGAGAGTAAAGAAAATGTATATCATGTCTTAGGCGTTAATTTGCAGGGGAAACTCACGTAAGGCTTTCATACTCTTTGACGAAACTTTGAACGAAAAAATATGAGATATCACCTTGCTTATCGCGTGTATTGAGACGCCATCTTTAATTCCACAGATTGGGAAGATAAAACAAAACTAGAGGAGGTAAAAAGCCATCTCCTGCGGTCTTTTCCATCTTTAATTCCACCCGTTTAAAAAGAGCCAGTCCCACAAAAAATGGAAGAGAAACAAAAGATTATCCGCCTATCTGTCTACCTATTGCCAGACGCCTTAATCCCGTAAGGGGTGTCCACAAACGAATCGCCTCCATGTCGCCCTGTCCCCCGCCATTTCACTACCCTTCCCCCAGCTCATACCCCCCTTTTTCATATACCTCTCCACTCCATCCCTCCATCTCATCCTCGGCCTCCGCCTCCCTCTCCCTCCCCTCCACTTCACTCACATATACTCTCCTCGTTAGTCTTTCGCTCTCCATCCTCTCCACATGTCCAAACCACGTTTCCAAAAGATTATCGTTCTCTTAAAGAGAAAATAATGATCTGTTTTGCATATCTATATTTTTTCACGTTTATAATTCCACTCGTACGAGAAGAGCTTGCGTAAAACTGAGAACAGGTAAACTGGAAAAAGTAAAAATAGACATCTGTTTGTGCCTCTCCTTTGCTTTAGCACCATGGTTAATTGAAATCGTTTGAAAAGACCCAATTCTCTCTCTCTCTCTCTCTCTCTCTCTCTCTCTCTCTCTCTCTCTCTCAGCAAAAATGAACTGAAAATAGATAAAATAAAAAATAAATCGTACTCTGAGACGAAAGAAATATATGGGGATCTGATCACGTACCTGTTTTGATTTCAACTTTAATTCCAACGGGTCGAAAAGAGCGACTAAAAAAAAAAGAAAAAATAAAGAGTAGGTGAAAAACAGCTCGTACCATATGATAGAAATACTTGGAAGACAGATGCTTTTTTTCCTTCTTTATTTTCCATCCACTTTTGATTCCACGCGGTCGAGAAGAGCCAAAAAAAAAAAAAAGGAAAAGTGAGAAAAGCAACTTATACTCTGAACTCAAAAGCCAATAGACATCTGCCTTGGGTTCTTCCTTTCATGCATAAAAGAAAAAAATCTGCCAAAAATCCGTTACCCCCCTTTTTCAGCTCGCTGGCTGGTAGTAGTCGTAAGGTTGGAGGAAAGGTGAAAGAAAAAGGTGAAAAACAATAGACCAGGTGAAAAAACAACAGACAAGGTGAAAAACAATAGACAAGGTGAAAAACAATAGACAAGGTGAAAAAAATAATGGTGATAAGAAAGGCAAGGTGAAAAACAAGACTGACACACACCTGAGAATTTTAGACCTCAAATCTCATCCCCAGCCTCACCTTTTATCGGCCTGATCGAAGTTCAATTTGCGAAGGAACGGGATCTGGGAATAACAACAGCCTAAAAGTTAATTTGCCCCAGAGATTGTGTTTTGCTGAGAGAGAGAGAGAGAGAGAGAGAGAGAGAGAGAGAGAGAGAGAGAGAGAGAGAGCCAGTGAGAGAGAGGAGGACGACAACAACAACGCGACAGCCGTGCCTTCCAAATTAAGCAAATAGATGAAATTCCTGGCGAGGACTGTTGCAGGTCGTTGTGATATCGCTGTTTCCCCCCGCATAGGTACGACCTCCCTTCACCACGACCCTCCCCTGTATGACCTCTCCCCTCACCTCCCCTCTCTACGACCTCTTCCCTCCCCTCCCCTCTGTATGACTTCTTCCCTCACCTCCCCTTCTTGCTTTACTATCCTTACCTTCAGTTTGTAGAACTAGATATCACAGTGATAGTCTTCGCTGTAACAAGCAGCCTCGAAAGGACCATTAGTTCTGTTGCTGTTTGCTTTCCTTTGTACTCATTTGTACTCCCTTCTCTACGACCTGTCCCCTCACCACGAACCTCCTCTCTACGACCTTCCCCCTTACCTCTCCCCTCTTCGACCTCTCCCCTCTCGTCTCCTTCCAACGGCCTCTCCCTTCATCTCCCCCCTCTGCAACCATTTCTCTTTTATTCTTTTCTCTATCCTTCCTCCATTCCTCCCTCCCCCTTCACTCTCTTTCTATGTCCTTTCCTTCCCCCTACTCCACTCGTATCTTCTTTTCTTTCCTCTTCTCTCCCTTCTCCTCATTCCTCCTCTCCCGTTCCCTCTCTCTACATGTCCTTCACATACCTCCTTTCTTCTTATCTCTCTTCATCCACTGCCATCTTCATTTCCAAATCACCCTTCCTCTTTTTCCTCTTCCCTTCACCAATATCCTCTTACCCCTGTTTATCCTCCCTTCATCTCAGGTCCTGCTTAATCTTTCCTCCTCTCCCTCTTTTCCTTTCCTCGCATCTCATCATTTTTCCTTCCGTATCCCGTTTTATCTATCCTCTCACTCCTTTCCTATTATATCCTTCCTTTCCTCTCTTGTTTCATTTTCTCTTCTCTCCCTTCCTCTCATCTTCCCTTCCCCCTCTCTCTTACTTCTCATCTCATTTCATCTTTTATCCTTCCCTCTCTCATTTTATCCATCCTTCCTTTCCTCGTTTTATCTTCTCTTCTCTCTTCCTTCCCTCCTTCCTCCCCCATCCGCACCCCCCCCATAAGTTAGGTGAGATGTAATGGGTGAATCAAGCGATGGAGGGGGGGAGTTGGGGGAGGGTGATGGAGGGGGGATGGTGGAGGGGGGGTTATGGGTTGAGGGTGAGGGTGGGGGATGAGGGGGTGAGGGTGATGGACGGGGGGTTGATGGGGGTGTAATAATGGAGTAGCCAGCCTCCTTGATAACATATTGTCAGCGAGATGGTTGTGAGGGTAGGGAGAGAGAGAGAGGAGGAGGGAAGGGAGAGAAACGTAGAACATGAGGTAGGTAGGAAGTAGGCAGATAAAGGAGGAAGATGAACGGGAGAGAGGAGGTTGGGAGGAAGAAGGAGAGGAGAGAGGAGGATGGGAGGAAGAAGGGGAGGAGAGAGGAGGATGGGAGGAAGAAAGGGAGGAGAGAGGAGGTCGAGAGGTAGGCAGGACCGTAGGAGGGGATGAGGGAGGTAGTGACGGCAGGTAGGGAGAGAGGAAAGAGGTAGAAGATGAGGTAGACGAGATACTTGTGAGTTAGTGAGAGAGGGAGAAGTGGAGGAAAGAGAAGGAGGTAGGAGACGAGGTATAACGGTGGGGAGGAGGGAAGTAGGATGAAAGGCAGGAAGGTGGGGAAGGAAGGGAGTGCGAGAGGAAGGAGGTAGGACGTGGGAAGGAAGGAGGAGAGGGAGGAAGGAGAAGAGGTTTGCTTGAGAGAAGGAGGAAGTGTTGATGGAGGTAGGAGGGTAGACAGGTAAGGAAGGAAGGTTGAAAAATATCTAGGTGAGAAGGGACGCAGGGGAAAGGAGGGAGGGATGGGAGAGAGAGAGAGAGGAGGTAGACAGAAATGGAGGAGAAAATGTTGATAGAGGTAGGGAGGAGGGAAGGAGAAAGGAAGGAAGGAGCCGGGGGTGGGGGGAGGTAGGAGGACTGAAGGTGTGAAGGAAAGAAAAGAAATATGAAAGAGATTATGACAGAGAAAGTATGAAGTAAGGTAAGTAAAAAAAAAAAAGCACATAAAACAGACAAAAAAAAAAGGTATGGAAAAAAACAGATTAGGTAAAAAAAAAAAAAAAACAAGAAATAAGAATATACTCAGGCGTAGAGAATTTATGAAGACAAGAACAGGTATAAATGAAAGAAATAATTAAAAAAAAGAGACGTGAAAATAATATAATGAGAGAGAGGCAAAATCTATTCCAGAAGAGATCGAGCTGGGTTTGGGAAATCGATAAGTGGGTCTTGGAAGAAGGTATTGGGCTTCTTAAGAACACTCATTTCACCCTAAGACCTTCTCTGGAACCTGTTGGCTGTGCAGATCCCGGGAGTCTTAAGTTTAGTAAAAAATTATACTTAGTGAAATTTTAAGAGTTGTATTTACTGTATGATTTTTTTTTTAAATGGAAGGAAGAAGGAACCAAAGGCCAGGAGTGCGCAAGATTATTCCCGCAAAAAAATAAATAAATAAATAAATAAATATATAAAAGAGGGTGTTTCTTTGGCGTTAGGTGAAATTTGATACGGATTTCTTTCTTTAAAATCCCTTAATTAATCTCCTAAGTTAATATGAAGAAGTGTATGCCCTCTAGATTTTATTTTTTTTTTCTATTATAGCTGTTGCCATAGTGTTTAAATAGATTTTGGGGGATATATATATATAGAGTTAAAAGCGTTAGGTATAGCCTTCATTAACCCCTTCGCTACGAGAGGTCAATTTTGGGTCCATTAAAATCTACTATTAGCAAATATTTAAAAAGGAATTGGATTGAAAGTGTTACATGTGGACTGTGGAATAGGGTTGAGTGTAATTTAGATTCTCCTTGATTTCCCTTCCATTTTTGTGTATTGACGTGGATTAGAACATAGATAGATAGAAGGATAGATAGATAGATAGATAGCAAATTTTTGTAGCATTGTTGTTATTATTATTATTATTATTATTATTATTATTATTATCATCATCATCATCATCATCATCATCATCATCATCATCATCATTATTAACCTCATTTTCATTCTAAGTTGTAATGACTGCCATCTCCTCTAATTACTGGAGAAGATAATGATCTAAACTTCTAATGAGACCCCTAAGAGTTTAGCTTACGTAATTGAACACCATTACAAAGAGCAGGGCTATTATTCCAGTTATTGTATCTTGAAAGGAGATAGGCTACGAGATAAGAAAGTGACGTGATAGGAGGTGAGGTGAGGGGAAGTGAAGTGACAGGAGGTGGGGTGAGGGGAAGTGAAGTGAAAGGAGGAGAGGTGAGGGGAAGTGAAGTGACAGGCGGTGGGGTGAGGGGAAGTGAAGTGAAAGGAGGAGAGATGAGGGGAAGTGAAGTGACAGGCGGTGGGGTGAGGGGAAGTGAAGTGAAAGGAGGAGAGGTGAGGGGAAGTGAAGTGACAGGCGGTGGGGTGATGGGAAGTGAAGTGACAGGAGGTGAGGTGAGGCTTGGTGAGATGTAGGAGAGTGAGATGACAGGAGTGAGGAGTAACAAAATGAGCAGAGGTGGGATGTTGTTTCAGGTGAGAAAGTGAGATGAGGTGAGGTGAGGTGAGATGATTTTAACTGAGATGAATGGAGATAAGAGTATTTAAGATGAGATTAGGTGAGACGAGATGAGATGAAACAAGATGAGATGACGTAAGGTAAATTGACTTTAGATGAGGTGAAATGACGTGAGATAAGATGATCTGAGGTGAAATGACGCGAGGTAAGATAATTTAGGAAGACGTGAGAGGAGATGAAGTGTGATGAGGCGAGATGAGGTGTGGTGATGGCCATGGGGGAGGATGTCTGTGAGTGGTAAATATTGACAGGCGAGAACCCAATAAAAGACCACACCATTGACTCATTTCACACTTATTTCCTCTTACCTCCTATCCTCTCGTCTCCTCTCGTCTCCTCTCCTCTCGTCTCCTCTCCTCTTCTCTTCTCTTTTCATCTCTTTCATCCACTCCTCTGTTTTATTTCCAAGTCTTCTTTCATAACAAAGACTCATTACGCCACTCCCTCTCCTTCTCTCTACTCCTCTCCTCTTCTCTCCTCTCCTGTCCTCTCCTCTTCTCTCCTCTCCTCTCCTCCCGTTTCCTCCACCTACGTTTTTATTACAGTGCTCATCCCAGGCTCGTTTCCTGTCCCCCCCCCCGTCTCTCTCTCTCTCTCTCTCTCTCTCTCTCCCTGTGTCATCTGTTTCTCGCTTCCAGTCTGTCTCCCTCTTCATTACAATTTTTATCTCTTTCTCTCTCACTCTATATTCTGCCTTTTCCAGTGTGTCATTCTCTCTCTCTCTCTCTCTCTCTCTCTCTCTCTCGTCACCATCCTCCGGTTTTGCCAGCTTTGCATGCCATTCCCATTTTACTCTTGCTAAATGCGATTTCTTCTCCCCTCCTCTCTCTCTCTCTCTCTGCCGTCTGTCTGTCTGTCTGTCTGTCTCTGTCTGTCTCTCTCTCTCTCTCTCTCTCTCTCTCTCTCTCTCTCTCTCATCCTCTTCTTTTTCCCCTCCTTCCTCGTTCCCAAACTTTTTCATGTTCCTCCTCATCTCTAATTTAGCCTGTTATCTCTCCCCCTCACCCTCTTTCCCTTTCTTTCTCTCTCTCTCTCTTTATCTCTCTCTCTCCCTCTCCTCCCTTCCAACTTTCTGGTATGTTTTTCCTTTATTGTTTCTCGTTCTTTACACGTTCCCTTGATCTCCCCCTCACGTTCTCTCTCTGTTCTTTCCTGTTTCTCTTATTTCCCTGTTTTATCTGTTTATGTGTGTGTGTGTGTGTGTGTGTGTGTGTGTGTGTGTGTCTGTGTGTGTGTGTGTGTGTGTGTGTGTGTTCTGGAGAGGTTATTGTCATTCTTCTTCCTTTCCTTCCTTTCTCTTTGTGTCTGTTTTTGTATTTTAGTTCTTCTTCTTGTTATTCCTGTCTTCGTCTTTCTTTTACTTGATTTAAGTGTTGTTTATTTCTGTTTTTGTTTGTTCGTCTGTCTGTCTGCCTGTTTCTCTCTCTCTCTCTCTCTCTCTCTCTCTCTCTCTCTCCCCCACCTCTCCCCAGGTCATTTCCCTTCAGACTTCATTTTCCATAGGCATTAGGAACCCATAGACCGAAATGAGAGGTTGGCCGAGGAGGGGAAATTGAATATGCAGGGTGAGAGAGAGAGAGAGAGAGAGAGAGAGAGAGAGAGAGAGGGAGGGAGGGAGAGAGAGAGAGAGAGAGCATCATTAAATATGCATGGTGTTTCAAGGTGAAGAGTGCAGTAAGAGGGAGTAAAAAATTTAAAATACAGTATGTTGCAAAGTATATTAGAGAGAGAGAGAGAGAGAGAGAGAGAGAGAGAGAGAGAGAGAGAGAGAGAGAGAGAGGACTCCCTCGAAATCGATGAAGGTAAAAATTTCTCCGAGAATATTTTAGGATAAGAATTTGCGAGCTGATAAGTTTCCCTTGCGAGTGAGATAATGAAGAGGAAGAAACTTTGGCGAAGGACGGAGGAGGAAAAAGCAACAGGAGAGAGAGAGAGAGAGAGAGAGAGAGAGAGAGAGAGAGAGAGAGAGAGAGAGAGGCAAGTAGGCAGGCTGGATGAAAGAAATTGATGGATGGATAGATGGATGGACGGAAAGAAGGAAGGAAGGAAGAAAGGAAGAGAAGAACGATTGGACGGACTGACAGATTGATGGAAAGAAGGAAGGAAGGAAGGATGGAAGGAAGGAAAGACTGACAGATATATAGACGGATGGAAAAAAAGAAAGGATGGAGGGAAAGAAGAACGGTCGAAAGGAAGGCATGAAAGCCGAAAGGGAAAAAAGGAGAAAGGAGGAAAGAATTCATCTCAGTAGGAGGGAAGAGAATAAGTCAGATCAAGAGGAATCAAGAAGAAAAATCAAATCAAGAGGAAAATACTCAGATCAAGGAAGTAAATCAGATTAAGAGGAAGTGAGAGGAGAGTCCTGTGTGAGTCCCCTCAGTAAAAGAAATATGAAGAGGAAAAATGCATAATACCTCTAGCATCTTCTCCATCCGGCATGAAAAAGTAAGAATATTTTTTTAATCCATTTTGCCGAGAAGCCTTGAGTGTGTGTGTGTGTGTGTGTGTGTGTGTGTGTGTGTGTGTGTGTGTGTGTGTGTGTGTGTGTGTGCACGTTCAGAAAAGACAGTCAACATACAGTATAGACAGATAGATAGTTAGATAGTTATAGATGGATGGTTGGACAGATGGATAGATAAACAGAGAGAGAGAGAGAGAAGCATTGAAGCCAAAACTTTTGTTAAACAAGAAGTATGTGTTGATTTAAAGTTCTTGAAGATGAACTCGTAAAACGCACACACACACACACACACACACACACACACACACACACACACACACACACACACACACACACACACACGGAAAAAAATGTAAGTCTATGTAGCATTCCATGAAGATAGATTTTTTTCTGGAGGAGGAGAAAGCTCGAACGAGAGAGAGAGAGAGAGAGAGAGAGAGAGAGAGAGAGAGAGAGAGAGAGAGAGAGAGAGAGAGAGAAAGAGAGAGAGAGTCTAACTTAGTACGCAAATGTAAAAAGCCATTGGAAATAGGCGTGGGAAAAAAATGATTTCTTTTGTGGATTTCCTGTTAAAGCGATTGTTTTATAATGACGTTTGGAGGGTGAGAGATTGAGTTGCATTATCAGTGGAAAAAATACACTTAGTTGTATCTCCTCATTGGCAGTGAATGTATGAATTTATATGTATGTATCTACGTATTTTCATGTATGTATGTGTGTATGTATGTGTGCGTTTGTAGGTCAGTATACCTGTATGTTTGTATGTATAATAATATTTATTTAATTATATATCGGTGTGTATGTATGTATGAATGAATGTATATGTATATGTGTATGTATGTACGTATGAATGTGTATGTATGTATGTACTGTACGTATGAATGTATGTGTATGTATGTATGTATGTACGTATGAATGTATATATATGTATGTATGTATGTACGACTTAGTAAAGGAAGATGGAGTCACACACAAGGAATACAGGAAAGAAAGATAACGCTCCACTCTCAAGGGCTGGAGTGATGAAAGGGAGTCTTGCAAAATGAAAGGAAAAAGCAGTGAGAAGGAGGCAAGAGAAGAGAAACCCTAAATAGATCTGCCAGAATGGAAAATGCAAGGAAAAATGACAGGGAAATGAAGGAAAATTATAGGATAATGCAAAAAATGAAGGAAAAATAAAGGGAAATGAAAGAAAAATGAAAGGAAAGTGAAAGAGTAATGATGGGAAAATTAAATGGGAATTAAGGAAAAATTAAAGGGAAATAAAACAAAAAGTGCTACAGTAATGAGAAAAGAAAAAGATATGACCTAAATATTTATTGTAAAAAAGATTAAAGTTATTTTTACAGATAACATGAAAGAGAGAGAGAGAGAGAGAGAGAGAGGGGGGGGGACTCTCTTTCTCCTCACAGCTCGGATGATGGAGGAAGGAAGGAGAAAGAAAAAACTTAGAGAATTAAAATGAAAATCCGAGAGAAGGAAACAGGAGAGGAGAGATTCTTAATGAGTTTTAGATCCTGAAATAATGTTGCCAAAAAGGACGATGTTACTTTTGTCGGGCAATGAAACGCAGCCAAGGATGAGAGAGAGAGAGAGAGAGAGAGAGAGAGGGGATACTGCTGGAGAAGTCAGCATTAGGAGATATATTTGTTTTTCTGCTACTGATAGGTAGAGATAGATGGATAGACAGACAGATAGATATGAAATAGACAGACATGCAGAAAGACAGATAGATAAGTAGTCTGAATAATAATCGGCAAGTCTCTACTGCATCATTTAATATTTCTCTCTCTCTCTCTCTCTCTCTTTAAGCCCCAATCACATGCCTGTCTGGGTGGGTATTTGAAGGCGGGGGGGGGGGACAAACACTCCTATTTTAAGTTAATTATGCTCAAAGGTTTAATACGGTTGACAGGTAATTTTTTTTCTTTTTCTTTTTTCTTGTTTTTACTGATGTTTTTTTGGTGTGCAAGATTTTCTTTATTTTTTTACCAGAGGATTTATTTTTTTTATTATTATTATTATTATTATTATTATTATTATTATTATTATTATTATTATCATCATCATCATCATCATCATCATCAGTAGTAGTAGAAGTAATAGCATCATTATCACCATCATCATCATTACTGTTTTTTTTTTCCTTTTGGCTTATAAGTAACAATTTTATTCCAGCTAAGGCCATATTATTAAATTAAGTTTGAGAGAATTACCCTCTGGCTTATAGGGTTGGAACCAGCCAGGGAACATCTTATTATTTTCTTGAAACAACGAGGGATCCTTCCATCACTGTCCTAGATAACATTAAGACAATCACCAGGAACAAAAAGACAACAGACACCATCGTAGTTAAGTGGTTACGACTCCAGACAAATCACGAAGAAGTGCGAGAGGAAAGCACTGAGAAGAAGCAGCAGGAGTTTGGCTAGTGTTCCAAGACATCTTAAACCCCAAGATTCCATTAATTGTTTGGCCGCCGGTGAGGGATACACGGCGAGGGGATGCTGCGGTAATTGAGTTTTGCCCTGTCTGTTGTGGAGTTATTGTAATCTCGCCTCTCGTAACTATCGGGAACAGAGGAGGCTATTGTAACTCTGTCGGTGGGGAGGAGGTGGGTGTGGAAGAAGTCGTGTGTGTGTGTGTGTGTGCCTGTGTGTGTGTGCTATCGTGTTTAGGTTTTTCTTTTCCTGTAATAATGAAGAAAGTTTTGATATATATCCTCATCTCGACCACCATAACTCAGCCATGAGGACGAGAGAGGAAGAAGTTACGTGGAGCTTTGGACTTGCATTTTTTTTTTTAATTACTGTCAGAATAGATTTGTTTTTAGGATTTGGCTGTGATATATAATTCTGTAACTTTAACACGTCAATCTTTATATCATTCTAGCTACCTTCAGACGATTTTCTTCAGCTGTTAAAGCGTCTCATATTAAAGATGTAAATGAGTGCTGTAGCTAACCCCACCAACTCGACTCTCTCTCTCTCTCTCTCTCTCTCTCTCTCTCTCTCAGGTAAAGTATTATTGTCTGAAATTATGGCATCACACCTTTCCCATGGCGGCAATGAGAGTGATCCTTGTCAGACTTTATGTTCCTATCTTGCCATCCCTTGACGTCATAGTTCGTCTTTCATCCGGGTTGGATATGGCAAACGCAGCATCACTATCATCAATATTAGCAGTAGCATCATCATCATTATCACAGCTCTTCTCCTCCACCTCCTCCTTTTCCTTTCATTCCTTCTCCTCCTCATCATCATTATCACAGCTCCTCTCCTCCACCTCCTCCTTCTCCTTCTCTCTTTCCTTCTCCTTCTCCTCATCATTGTCATCGCAACTGCTATCATGACCCTTTTTATCACCATCATCATCAACATCATCTCCATCGCCACTATCATCATCATCATCATCATCATCATCATCATCATTATCCTTATTCTATATCCCATCACTATACATGTTCCGCATTAACACGTCCTCATAACCTTATCTCGACTCATCCATAATCCATCACTGAAACGAGTGGCACTTGAGAATCTTTTCGGCGATTAATCATTCCCTCACACCTTTCCACCTCCCCTTCTCTCTCAGACCATCCCACTTCCACTTCTCCCTCACACCATCCCGCTTCCCTTTCTCTCTCGCACCATCCCACCTTCCCTTCTCCCTCAGACCACCCCACTTCCACTTCTCCCTCACACCATTCCACCTCCCCTGCTCACACCGTCCCCTCAGCCTCGGAAAGTGAACGTGGTGTAGAGTGAATGTGAAGGGAGTTAAAGAGTCGAAAATATCCGTAGCTAATCGCTCCCCAGTAGAAATATCCGGTCCTGAACGAATAAGTGACATACACCTGTGGCTAACTCCTTCCTAGTAGAAATGTTCGGCTCTGAATGTGTAAGGAACGTATTGGTGGCTTACCCCTCCCTAGTGGAGGTGTCCGGCCTTGAATTTGTAAACAACGTCGCTGAGGCTAATCTCCCTCACTAGTAGATGTATCCAGATCATAATGACTGATTTAAACTTCATCTTAACCCTCCCTAGTGGAAATGTCCGGTCTTGAATGTGTAGGTGTTCACGTGGCTCATCCCTCCCTAGTAGAAATATTGCAGTCCCAACACGGAGACCCAACAATAGTGCATAGTGAAGTACCTGAAGTTTACCCCTCCGTAGTGGAGATATCCGGCCCTAGTAGAAACATCCAGCCCTAAATCTGTAATTGACATACCTGCGGAATTGTTGAAGTAGAGGTCCACTGCAGCAAGAGGCCCATCGGTAGATGAGGTGCGGGAGTCACGGTACCGGACCTTGATGGTGTAGTTCTCGAGAGGGCCGTGCAAGCCGGTCTCCTGCACGTGCCGCACGGCCAGCATCACTACGGGCAGCACCTTCACCCGCGAGTACTGGTGGGATGCGTTGCATGGCGCGATCACCGCCACATCAATCACACGGTCGGCGTCGCGAGCGGACCGAGTTGCGTATGGAGGTCCAGCAGCACAGGTATCGTCATCCGGGGGAGATCGCTTGCTGATGGTCGACCCACCATGACGTCTGCCTTGGGAGGATGGCGTCAGGGAAAGCGTCTTGTTATCCTTTATATCTGTGGCATTTTTACTGTTGAATATTCTACCATTTTTGCCTTCAGCATCTGTGTTATTTTTATCATTGACGCCTGTGCCGCTAGCGCCATTGATATCTCTGCCATTTTTAACTTTTAAATCTATGCCACTTTCACCCTCCACATTGGCTGGTGTTGTGGCCTGCAAACCCTCCACCCACCGCAGTGTGGTGTTTCCGTCTTGGGGTGTGGTTGGCAGCAGTGTGGTGGCGGTGGTGGTAGAGGTGGGGAGGGTTGACCACTTCTCTAAAAACCCCACCACGCCATTTGAGTCATCGCCAGCCTCGGATTTGGAGAGTTTGTCGACATGAGACTCCACTTCCGTGGGCCTGGCTATGCGTGACTCCGATTCCGCTATTTGGGCGAAGTGAGACTCCAGTTCCGCAGGTTTGGCGGTGTGAGACTCTGATTCCGCGGTTTTGGCGAGGTGAGGCTCCGATTTCGCAAGTGTTTGAACGTGAGACTCCTGATCCGCGAATGTGGCGACTCCTGATTCTGATTCCTCGAATATTGGGCCGCGAGACCTTGGATCTGCGAAGGTGGAGGCGCGAGATTCGGGATCCGCGATTGTGGCTAGTCGGCGGGCTCGGGCGTGACGGTAGGCTGAGAGGCGGTGACGGTGGGGTCTTGTCAGGTCCTCTGGCGGCTGGTGGATCTCTGCAGCAGTCACCATCGCCATCGCCACCACCACAGCCGCCACCACCACCACACTGTACCGCCATGACCTCACTCCCTTTGCGGACATCCTGTGGTGGTTTGTCGCTAGCGGATATCACTTGGCCCGAGACCCGCTGGTGAGGCCTCCACACTGCATGTTCCCCGACTTAATTTATTGTACTGACTGTTATATACCTTAGTTTCTCCTTCTGTCTCTTTTTCCCCCCTGAGTCTATATCCTATACCTCTGTCTCTGTATTTTCTCTTCCTCTTTTATCTTGAAACAGTTTCTTTGACCTGTATATGTCTCTTTTATTTTCTGTTTCTGTCTTTTATACTTTCTACCTCTACTAGTTTGTCCTCTACCTCTATCTCGTAATTCACCACCTCTGTCTTTTTCCGTAATCAGCAGTTTCTTAAGTGATCTTCCACCCCTTTCTTATCTTGCTTATAGAATTGATGGCCAAATCCTCTTGTTTCTCTTTCTTTCCTTATCAAAGAATCCTAAAATGTCCAGCCACTTCTCTAGATTGCTACGTTTTGTCTTCCTGTCTTTTATTCTGCAAGCCGATCTTTCCTTTCTATTCCCTCGCCTGTCTTCCAGATTCAGATGCGTCGTTCGGATATTGCCTCTCGTTCTTCACACGTCTTTCCTCCCCTTCCGGGTCTCTCATCCTCTTGTTTCTCCTTCCGTGTTGTCCCTCCTTTTATTCGCGGGCGTTGTTGACGCGGATTCTTTTCTTACGCGGTTATAGTCAGCCTTTTCTTCTCCCTGTCCTCGTTATTCTTCGTGTCGTAGTCAGCTGTCACCAGTGTCTCTTTCTACAGGGCCTGGCGTGGCTCCTCTTCCCAAAACACCGCCATCACCGCTCCTGAAACAAAAAGAGTTCATTTTAGCGCCATCCGAATTAGTGAAACAACCTGAAACTAAGTACCGCATGCATGAAATTTGATCATCCCTAATTATGTTGAAGGAATGAATCTCCTTGGTTAGTAGTCAAATCAACGTTCCGGTTTGACTACTCTTGGCTTTGAGAAGGTGTGTGTGTGTGTGTGTGTGTGTGTGTGTGTGTGTGTGTGTGTGTGTGAGAGAGAGAGAGAGAGAGAGAGAGAGAGAGAGAGAGAGAGAGTAAGAAGTAAGAAGCAGCGTAAATGCAAACTTCAGCCATTAACATTCTTCAGTGCAGAGAGCGAGGGCATTGAACCTTGTAAAATGATGGGAGAACCACTTATGTCCAGGAAGTTTTTGGAGGGGTCGATAAATGTGATGGAGAGGGGATGGAGAGGGGAGGGAAGGGGGGATAGGGAAGGGGAGACAAAGAGGGGAAGATAAAGGAAAGGTATGAGTGTGCGAGAAAGGAAGGGAAAAGATATCAGCAGTAGTTATGTCGAAAGATTTTGGGAAGGGTCAATAAGATGTGATATACTGAGGATGGGCTGGCTTGAGGAGGGGAAGGCAAAGAAAAAGAAACACAAAGAAGAAGAGAAGGGAAGACAAGGAAGACAAAACAAAGAGAAGGAATGACTGCGAGCGAAGGAAAATGAAAAGATACGTGTAGTGCTTACGTCGAAAGTTT
>NC_137047.1:527062-539562 GCF_032717465.1 Coenobita brevimanus | reverse complement strand
ATTTCCGGTATATTAGAGGTTTGAAGTAACGGTTAGGATTCCCGGGAGGCGATTTGAAGCTTTTTATTAATTTATTTATTTATTTTCATGAGCCGTAGACGGATCACCTTCCTTTAAACCCTAAAACTTTAATATGGCATCGTCTGTTTCTTCGTTATAATTGGCTATGTATTCAGTAGATATTTTATAAGTGGTTTAAGTATATATCTAAATCCTAAAACCAACAGAACTACATTAAGGAAAATACTGAAAAGATGAAAATACCCACGTTATTCTCCATTACTCAGGGATCATCCACCTCCTTTGAAAGCGAGTTAAAATATTTCTGTCTCGCTTTTGAACGCTTGGGACTTATTTCTAAATCTGTAAATTTTTAAAACACTCCTTTCTATAAATTTCTGCGTCCCATGGAGCGATTTAGGTTAAGCTGGAGCTATACAGAATCGCATTTCACATCACGTCACCTCACTGTGATTAGATTTAGTGGATTTCTGGTTTTATTGTCATTATTATTATTATTATTATTATTATTATTATTATTATTATTATTATTTGGGGTATTTTAAGTAACTTTTTAATTTGTTGACGTATTAGTTTTTTTTTCATTAATTATTTCCGGCCCAGTTTTTGTTTTTTTGTTTTTATGTAAGACGTACTTTCTGCATAAAATTGTTAGATTCAGTACGTTCTTCTCTATTTTGCCTTTTTCTTTGTGTGTGTGTGTTATTCTTATACTGTTACTTAAATTATTAGAATCACTTTGTTTTTCTACACTTTTCTTCACTGTCCATCACTTTCCTTCGTTTGGTTCACCTTGCTATCACTTACAGGGTGGCACCGCGCCTTCCTCACCTCACCGCCTCTAATGATGCACTGACACTTATCACCCCTCCCCCCTCCCTCCCCCTCCTCCTCCCCCCTTTACCTCCTCCCACATTGGTTTCCCCTCTTCTACCCCCCCACTCTCCCCCTTCTTTACTCCCTTCCCCCTTTCCCCTTCTTGTGCTTTCCTTCGTCATATGATTTCCCTCTGCTTCACTCCCCTCCTTCCCCCTTCTCCCTCCCACCCCCTTACCTTGCCTTCCCCTCCTTTCCTCTCATCTCCCCTACCTTGCCTTCCCCTCCTTTCCTCTCACCTACCCTACCTTGCCTTCCCCCTTCTTCTCACCCCTTCTCTGCCTCTCCCCTCCCTCCTTCCCCCGTCCCCGCCTCATCTCCCCCTCTCCCCGCCTTATCTATAGCTGAGATAAAAAAAGGATCTGCCACTTTAATGCGTCCTGATAAGTGTGTGGTCTGCTGTGACGGGAATAACTATAGTATTTCTGTGTTCTTGGAAAGTGAGTTTAAGAGGCTCAGTTATACCTCTTTTTTTTTTTTAATCCGTTGGCGTCTGGACAGGTCACTGAGAAATAATAACACACACACACACACACACACACACACACACACACACACACACACACACACACACACACACACACACACACACACACACACACACACACACACACACACACACACACACACACACACACACACACACACACACACACACACACACACTTGTTGTTTGGATCGTTCTGGCTATCCATTCGTCAGCGTGTTTGGCGGGACCACGTACTAGAAAAAAAACTTCATGATTGAGTGGCCACGTCTGGAACATTTATTTCTTCCTCACTTCCAAACTTCCACCTTAACATTCTTCTCAGTTCGTCTTCGTCCCCAACTCTTTCTTCTTCGGACCTCCTTGGCTGAATTTTGGCCCAGGAATAAAATTTTCGTCCCAAATATAAGTTTCTCTGATGACTAAATGGACCTGTAATCAAATTTGTAGGGTAGTCCAATTACTGACGTTTCTCCAGCTTTTGTGTTTCAGCGTTTCTTTGTGTGTGTGTGTGTGTGTGTGTGTGTGTGTGTGTGTGTGTGTGTGTGTGTTTGTGTGTTTATTCCTGTTTTCGGGATGTCTTTCTCTGGGTCAAATTTTGGTGCTAGAAATGCAATCTTAATTAGACAGTAAATGAATCGAGTTGGGGTCCTTTTCAGTGGGTACTGCAGTGATAGTTTCCTCAGCTTTAATATTTCTTGTCTCTATTTCCGGACCTTGTGGTACTTCTGCGTGGGTCCGCGGCGACATTTTGGCGCGGGGAATACAGTTTTCGTTTCTAATAAATCTTTCAGTGATGAGGTGTGACCTAAATGGGGGATGGGTTCCTCTTTGTTGGGTACTCTGATAAATTTTCTCTGGCTCATTGTATTCTCCTTTTGACTCAATCAGGCCATTTTTATTTTTTTGCAAGAAAGAAGAAACCAAAGGCTAGAATCCCGCAAGACTTCCCTCACAGAAGAAGAAAAAATCAAGATCCCTTCATTTCGAGATGCCTAGACACACTGAGTTTAAAAGACTGGAGGTGGTTTTCGGAACATAGGTATAGTCTGGTTTATCGACTTCCAAATCATCAGACTTTCCCTTGCCCCAGCCTTGGATCGATCTCGAGACCTTTTAGGCACCAGACCACTTCCCTAACCACTTGACCACCACCTTGGCCTGTTCCAAATACCTGCCTGCTTGTCTGCCTCACCTTATCTCACCTGGCCGACACCACTCTAATTATAGGATTTACCTGGGTATTTCTGACGCGATAAAAACAGCACCTTATCGCCCTTATCAGAGGTCACCTTTTGTGTAGGTGTTGTAATAGCACAGTTTACCCCAGTGATTGGTGCTGGACGCCTTCACGTCGTGGCACCGATATGACCAGGCGCCTCCACTGCCTGATTAAACAAAAATCCCTCAGTTAACTCCAGTGGACTGTAGAAAAACGGAAACTTCAGCCTGCAGTCCACTGGGTTCACAGTCACATGAGCCTGGGATTGGTACTACTACTACTACTACTACTACTACTACTACTACTACTACTACTACCACCACGACTACTACTACTATTATTACTACTACCACTACTGCTACTACTACAGTGATTTGGTCTTCATCAGTCTTATGGGTTTTATTATTGAAGCTACGTGAAGTTTGCATCTTCCACGTATTCCCTGCGAGTCCTGCATACCTGCCCCCCTCCTTCTCTCTCTCTCTCTTTCCTACTTACGAGCCCCTCTGCCTTCCTGCCTACATATTCATCTTCGCATTTACATACCTACCAACCAACCTACCTACTTCCCTCCCACTGTCTTCCTTGTTCCCTCCTTCCCTCCTAATCTACTTACTTACCAACCGCCTACTTACCTCCCCTCCCTCCCTCCCTCCCTCCCTTTCGACCTTAATCTCATACTCACTTCCCCCTCAGACTCTCCTTCCCAACTCACTATTATTCCCTCCCTCTCTTCCTCCCTTCGACTCTGCGCTTCCTCCCTCCCTCCCTCCCTTCCTTCGACTCAGCTCTCTTTCCTTCACTAATTCAGTGTTTCCTTTCTTTCTTCCTTCCTTCATTCATTCATTCATTTACTCATTCCTTCCTCCCTCCCTCCCTCCCTCCCTCCCTCTATAAATAATACGTGACTAAATTTTCACACATATACACTTACACATTCACTCCATCTAGCCCTTCTCTCTCTCTCTCTCTCTCTCTCTCTCTCTCTCTCTCTCTCTCTCTCTCTCTCTCTCTCTCTCACCTCCACACACACTCGCTCTCAACACCTCATTTGGGCCGTAATTGAACAGAATCTCGGAAGCCAATAATAACTCGGAGCAGCTTGAGAGAGAGAGAGAGAGAGAGAGAGAGAGAGAGAGAGAGAGAGAGAGAGAGACAGACAGACAGACAGACAGACAAAAACAGGCAGGAAGAAAGACTCAGGAGAGAGGAGAAAGAAAACAACATAGGAAAGAATCAATGAGTGAGAGAGAGAGAGAGAGAGAGAAAGAGAGACTAGAAATTCAATGGTAATCCCAAAAGACTTTGATTGGTTCCTTGAATTAATCAGAATTTTTCCTCAGAATATTCAAGATGAGCAAAGGTGTTGAAGAATTGGAACAACTCCAAAAATCCTGCTATTTTTTTGGCCTCTGTGCTTGTGTGTGTGTGTGTGTGTGTGTTGCGAGAGGCCGAGTGACAGGAAACGAATTTAAGCCTTTGTGTATTTGAGAGAGAGAGAGAGAGAGAGAGAGAGAGAGAGAGAGAGAGAGAGAGAGAGAGAGAGAGAGAGAGAGAGAGAGAGAGAGAGAGAGAGAGAGAGACAGACAGACAGACAGACAGAGACAGAGACAGACAGACAAACAGACAGACAGACAAACAAAAGGAGATGTTTGTCGGTAAATAGGAGGTAAATTCTCTCTCTCTCTCTCACCTAGCTTTAACGGAGGCCAGCAATTAGAGAAACTGTGCAAGAACTTTAGGTGTTTCACTGATGGCGACATTTGAGGTCTCGGGAGTTTGTTGAAGGGCTCGTTATCTAAGAGGGGGGGGGGAGAGAGAGAGAGAGAGAGAGAGGAGTGGTGGGGAAGTGATCAAACATACAGAAAGAAAGAAAGAAGTAAGATAATATTAGAGAGAAAGAGGGTGTTCATGTAAAAAGCTACCCCTGTTCTAAATGTTCTTGTACCCTGTTCTGCACAATAACACGGGATAAGGCTGAACAAAGTGAACAATTGAACTAGCTGCTTTGAACGCTGGCAGAGGGAGGAAGAAGTGATTGGATGTTGTTACGTTCCCCCCCCCGTCCCCCCACCGTCCTCTATTCCCTGCACCTTAATGATGCTTGAGAGAGAGAGAGAGAGAGAGAGAGAGAGAGAGAGAGAGAGAGAGAGAGAGAGAGAGAGAGAATGTGTTTGTGTGTGTATGTGTGTGTGTATGTGTGTGTTAGATTGATAGATAGGTAGATAGATGGCACCGTTCGAAGGGAAATATCTCTCTATTTCTCTCTCTCTCTCTCTCTCTCTCTCTCTCCTTACCTTCCACACACCGCTCACTACCACCTCCATGCTTTATCACATGGCCGCGCAGAACAGTGAGAGAGAGAGAGAGAGAGAGAGAGAGAGAGAGAGAGAGAGAGAGAGAGAGACAGACAGACAGACAGACAGACAGACAGAGACAGAGAATTAATAAGAAAGAAAATATAGATATCAAAGATTGGAAAGAGAAATTAAAAACATTGCTGAGAGAGAGAGAGAGAGAGAGAGAGAGAGATAGCGGAGTGAGGCGTGACTAGAGTACAGAGGGTTAAGGCACGTATTGTCAGGGATGGGGAGGGGGGAGGAGGGGGAAAAGGGAAGGGGGAGGGGAGAGGGAAGAGAGGAGGGAAGCGAAGGAGAAGAAAAAGGGGGAGTGAAGGGGGAGAGGGAGGGGAATGGGGTATTAAGGGAGTGAAGGGGAGAGGAAGGAGAAGAGGAGAGAAATGGAAGAGATGAGAGGAAAGGTTGTATAGAGTGGGGAAGAGAAGCGAGGGGAGAAGAAGATGGAACAAGAAAGGAAGATTAGAGGAGAAGGAAGGAGAGGGAAGAGTAGGGAGAGAAAAGAGGGGGAGGAGAAAGAATTATAGAAGAGAAGGGGACGGTTCGGTGTTGTGCGCACGAGGAGGTGAGTACGTTAACCACCTATCCACCACAACCCCACACTTTTTTTACCAGTACCTAAAATTAGTCTATTTTCCGGCGGTAATAAAATCAGGTTGTGTTAATTACCCTATGTAAATCATTCTGTATAAATCAGTCTGTAAATATCATCATCATCATCATCATCATCATCATCATCATCATCATCATCATCATCATCATCATCATCATCATCATCATCCAGCTTAGGTGCCAGAGACGCATTCTGTGGACAACAAACCTCAACCTTCCTCTTCGACATAACCCTTACGCACCTCATCCGACTGGAGCGCCGTAACCCACCAGACCACCAGGCTTCTACGGTATATAAATCAATCTTTTCTCTAGCAGTATTAAAATTCGTAGCGACAGCTGGCGGACAGGATGGGGAAGTTTTTATTTATGCTATCAGTGGACCGCAGAGAGGGTGGGAAATGATGAAATTGCCTCACCTTCCTTCCCTTACTTCCTCTCCACCTCCCTCCTTCCGTACACCCCTTCCGTCTCCTCTCCGGCATTCTCTTCTCCTCTCCTACCTTTTCTTCTCCCTCCCGTCCCAGTATTCCCCTCATTCTTTCTCCTTTCCCTGCCCCTTCCATCCTTTTCCTCCTCCCCCACCTCCATTTGCTTCTCCCTGACCACCTGTCGTAATGGAAAAACTGGCACTCACTCTCCCTCTTCCTCCACTTCTCTGCTTTCTCTCCCTGCCCTTTTTCTCTTGCTCTCCTCCTCTTCCTCTCCTTCTGCGTTTCTCTCACCCTCTTTCCCTCCTCTCCTTCTCTCCCTGCTCACCGTTCGGCTGTCTCGAAAAGGTAGGCTGTTACTCACTGGAACTGTCAAACGCTCTAACTCTCCCTCTCCCTCTTCCTCTCTTTTCTACTCTGCCTCTCATTACTCTGTTTCCCTTCCTCTTCCCCTCCTCTCTCCATTCACTTTCCTCCCTACCTTCCCTCCCCTCTTCCTGGCGTACCTTAACTCTCTGCCGTCTTCGATTTCTCTCATCCTTCTCAATTTCCATTCTTTATAATCTCCCTTACGCTTCTTTGCACCCCATTCACTTACCTTGCTTATCATCTATTTCTGTCACATTCCCTCTCCCTCTGTGTTCCTCTCTCACTCTTTCTCTCTTCCGTGCCATCCCTCTCTCATTTCCTTCTTTCCCCTCTGTCATCTTTCCTCACTATTTTATCTCTCTCCTTTCCTCTCCACTCTCCCCATTCTTCATTTTTCTCTCTTGCCTCTCCTTCTCATACTCTCTTCCTCTCTCTTTCTTCCCTTTTCTCTGTTTGTCTCTCCCTCTCCTATCCCCTTCCTCTCTCTTTGCTCCTCTCTCCTCTCCCTCCATTTTTTCTCCTTCTCTCCCTCCCTGCCCGTCTCGCGTGTGCAGGAAGGTAAGCTGTTCCACCATCGCAATTGTCCAACGCTCTTCGCATACATACCGCCTCAACCATCGTTAGTTTACCCTCTTGTGTTTTTACCGCAATTTCTCAGCCGATCCTGTTTTTCCTTGATTCGTTCACCTGTTTCTTGTGTTTTTCCCAGATTTTCTCCTCGATTTCTGTTCGGCTCGCCCTGTTTGTTTTTCCTGGATATTTTTCTCTTCTTGTACTTGTCCTCAGTTTTTCCTTTTGATGCTGTTTTCTTTAGTTCTTTTTCTGTTGTGCTTTTTCCTCGATTTCTTTTAATGTTGTGCTTTTCCCCTCTGTTCTTCTCGTGTTTTTCTTGGTTCGTTCTGATAGTGTTATGTTTTCCTCGATTTCTTCCAAATTTGTCTTTTCCTCGATAGGTCCTTCAATATTCCTTTTTTCCTTTTTTTTTTCTGTTTCCGATTCCTGGTCACCCTATTGATGGTAGTGTGCAAGGATGATGATGATGATGATTATTATGATGGTAGTAGTGGTGGTGGTAGTGGTGGTGGTGGTGGTGATGATATTGGCAATGGTGATAATGGTGATGATTATGACGATGATAAAGACGATGATGATGGCCTGTGTGTGTATGTGTGTGTGTATGTGTGTGTGTGTGTGTGTGTGTGTGTGTGTGTGTGTGTGTGAGAGAGAGAGAGAGAGAGAGAGAGAGAGAGAGAGAGAGAGAGAGAGAGAGAGACTATTCGCCCCTGAAAACTTAATAAAAAGATAGGTATCATAATCAGAGGAATCTTTTAGCATCCGCTACCTGAGATTCCCGTCGATGAAACCAGGTGACTCTCTCTCTCTCTCTCTCTCTGATCGCCAAATGGTCCTTCTGCACGTAGGTATTAAGGGCGTTAGTCCCATGATGGCCGTAGTAATGCCAGCCCCACAGACAGAAGCAAGCCGGAGCAAAGCCTTCTCTTAATGGTAGGAAGGTCTGTAGGTAGGTAAGTAGGTAGGTAGGTAGGTAGTAGGATTTGTCTTGTAAGTAGTTCAGTAGGTAGGAAGGTCGGTAGGTAGGTATGTAGGTACGGTGGTAGGTAGGTAGGTAGGTGGGTGAGTAGGTAGGTGGATGGGTTGGTTGAACGGAGAGAGAGATAGGCAGGTAGGCTTTTAGGTCTGTAGGTAGGAAGATCTGTAAGTAGGTAGGCAGAGAAGTAAGTATAAGGATGGACAGATGGTACGGTTGATAAATAAATAGAAGGAATTCGGGTTGGTAGGAGAAATAGGCAGTTGTGGTAAGTAGGCAGGTAGGTAGGTAGGTAAGTAGGTGGTTGGGGACGGGGCACGGTTGGTTGGAATTCACTCAAGGTAAGCATTAACAAGTCTAACTCAAGTCTAACTCAAGTGTGCGCCAAGTTAAGCAATCCTCTTCAAAGATAAGTGCATGGTATTCTTAGTTCTCTCTCTCTCTCTCTCTCTCTCTCTCTCTCTCTCTGTGAGGGATTGTCTGTGTGTGTGAGAGAGAGAGAGAGAGAGAGAGAGAGAGAGAGAGAGAGAGAGAGAGAGAGCGTGGGAGGCAGGAAAGCATTGTGTGAGGGTGTGTACGCGTGCCTGTGTGTGTGGGTGCGTGTGTGCGTGCATGTGCGTATGTGTGTGTGTGTGATCAGTATTCCAGTCACATCCGGTAACGTGGAACAAACTCCTTTAATTTTATCTCCAGTGGATTATGAGATGAGGGGGTTATTACTGAGGAGGGAAGATAAAGGCTTAGACGTGATGGCCATCGTTCTTACTGAGTAGGGATATTGAGAGTCAGATGAATTATATAGCTTTCCATTCCATCCCTTCTCCTATATAGTATTTTTTTTTTAATCTACAGTAAGTCTACGAACAATTTATCAGTGTCACTCTATCCAGGGCCATCACGCTGCCTTCCCATGAAAATTGCGCCAAATATCAGGGACTCACACTTGGCCAAATTTCAGAGCTGCTATACCTGAAATCCCTAAAATCCCTAAAATCCAGCATAAGTTTGACCATTCCCACATCCAAAAAATTCCTGTGTGTGTGTGTGTGTGTGTGTGTGTGTGTGTGTGTGTGTGTAGGTGGATCCATACATATGCAGGGCCGGCCAATGTTCTGACTGACAAAAGGCTACTGTTTTGTAACTTTGGTACAGCTGGGAACCCTGTTTTGTTGACTGATAGATAGATGGGTAGATAGATAGATAGACAATGGGTGCACAGATAGATAGATAGATAGGTAGATAGATAGATAGACAGGTAGGTAGATAGTTATGAATACGTATTAGAAAATCATATAGGTAGATAGAAAGGTAAGGGCATGCGGACCAATTTATATGGTAGAGAAAGAAAGTGGAATTGGAACGAGAAATGTAAATTGGTTTGGCTGTGTTTTCTGATCTCTCTCTCTCTCTCTCTCTCTCTCTCTCTCTCTCTCTCTCTCTCTCTCTCTTCTTCGTCTTTGATTTCTATTGTTTACTCCTCATCTCTGCCATTCTCGTCTCTTTTCCTTTTTTTTTTAATCCATTGTTCTCTGCTCTTCTTACTTTTTTTTTAAATTTCACTCCCCATTCTTTTCTTCTACATATCTGCCTCTTCATTCTCCACATTCATCTTCATCCACTTTCATTCCACACCCACTTATACCTACACTCCCACATCCATCTTCATCAACACCTTCCTACAATCCCCCTTCTCCCCCTCCCTCCTCAGCCCTCCACACCCCACTCCATCCACATCACCTCTTATTTCCACTCCCTTCCTGCATCCACATACCCTCCACCTCCATCCCACCAATCCCCCCACCCTCTCCTCCTCCTACTTCCCTCCCCCTCCCCCACAATGGAACACCACCACTTAAACTTTCTCTTCCATGATTTACGTCGACTGAAGAAGCACTGAACTCCATTCCCAGGCCCGTTTATCTGCGTCTGCGTCCTATATTTTATTGTTAACTGCGCAGCGATGAAATGTAGAGACAACCAGACGGCTTAGTTGGTGGATCTCTCGTGGCGCTGGTTTGAGTCTCCAAGAGGAATTTGTGTGGTTGGGTTTTTATAGTTAGGGTTCGCTGGTGCGTTTGGTGTTGGTGGATTTTCCTCGATAGGCGCGATATCTTGGTGGTGGTGTCATCTTCCCCCCTTCTTCAGTCCTTCCTGCCTTCCTTTCTTCCTTCTCTCTCCCGCTTCCCCCTCCTTTCCTCTTTTTCCCTTCTTTCTTCCTACCTTCCTTCTTTCTCCTTCACGCCGCCCCCTCCTTTCATCTTTTTCTTTCCTTTCTTTCCTGCCTTCCTTCCATCTCTCTCCTGTTCCTCGTTCGTTCCATCGTTTCCCTTTCTTCCTTCCTATCTTCTTTCCTTCCTTCCTTCCATCACCCTTCTCGCCCCCGCTGCTCCCTCCTTTCATCTTATAACCATCCTTCCTACCGTTCTTCCTTCCTCCCTTCTCACTCCCGCTTCTCCCTCCTTCCATCTGTTCCCCTTCTTCCTTCCTACCTCCCTTCCTTCCTTCCTTCCTTTCCTCTCTTACTGCTCCCTCCTTCCTTGTTTCTCCCTTCTTCCTTCCTCCCTTCCTCCCCTCTCCCGGATGACTGCAGGGGAGGACAGATGTTGATATCGTTTCAGCTGAGTCTTCTTTTACTGTGCCATAATTGCTCTCTCTCTCTCTCTCTCTCTCTCTCTCTCTCTCTCTCTCTCTCTCTCTCTCCGTTATTTTAGATTCTGCTTTTAATTCTTTTTTTTTTTTACTTTTTGATAGAATGGAAGCGAAAGAAAAATATAGGTAAAGTAAAACAAAGAAAGGAATGAATGTGTGTGTTTGTGTGTGTGTGTGTGTGTGTGTGTGTGTGTGTGTGTGTGTGTGTGTGTGTGTGTAAGAGAGAGAGAGAGAGAGAGAGAGAGAGATTGAGAGTAATAGAAGAGAGGAAAGACGAAGAAATAGAGGACACTGGAGGGAACATAGAAAAGAAAGAATGACAGTGAGGAGACAGGGAGGCAAAATTAGAAAGAGAGAGAGAGAGAGAGAGAGAGAGAGAGAGAGAGAGAGAGAGAGAGGAAAGACACATTTCTCTAAATTTTTGTGCCTGTGTATTTCCTCTTTTTCTCGCGTTCTGTTATTTTTCCCACCCCAGTATTGCATCGTTCATGATATTTTTCCGTCTGGTATATCTTTCACGCATTTCTCTCTCTCCCTCTCTCTCTCTCTCTCTCCTTTTCATCTGCATTATTTCCTCGATTTTAAATTCCCAACTCTCCTACTTCACTATTATATTTTATTTTTACTCTCTCGCTACGCCTTATTATTTTCTTACTGGGCTCCTTAAGAAACTTCCCTCGGCTCTTGTTAATTGGCACGTTTAACAAGTATTTTTTTCTGACTTTTTTTAGAGAAGAGTTTTTTATTTTGATTTTAATTTTAATGCTAACGTGTGTTTAAAGATTATTTGAAAGAGGATGGGGTATTATTATTATTATTATTATTATTATTATTATTATTATTATTATTGTTATTGTTGTTGTTGTTATTATTGTTATTGTTATTATTATTATTATTATTATTATTATTATTTACCAGTTCTACGGTGCGTTCTTTTATAACGAGAAAAAAATTATTTTTGCCAATCAGGTTTCTTAAAAATCCTTTATTTTCGGTTTTATCGTATGTTCTGTTGACTAACATTTTTGCTATCGGTAATTTTTATGGCTAGTAATAAAGACAAAGTTTTAATTTAACGATGGATATTGTCTTGCATCGAATTTGCCTCAAATTCTTTTTCTTCTTTTTTTGCCATTAAATTTCGTCTCGATTTGATTTGTTTAAAGGATCCATTTTTTCATCACAGCCCCCTCACTAACTATATTATTTTTGGCTCTGCTCAGTCTTTTGGTGGCACATTTTTTATATTTATTTTATTTTTTACTGAAAAGTTTTTGGGTCATGATGGAAATAACTTAGTTTACTTGTTATGGATAATACCACATCTTAATTTTATGTTATTTAGGTTTTTCACCGATAAACTTTCTGGCATTTATTTCTTTAAACGAATTTTGAGATACTTATGGATTTTTTCACCTTTTTTGTATTTATCATTTTTCATTAGTAAATAGAGGGAGGTCCATAAATACCGCACCACTAGAAACCCGCCTGGTAGGAGCCTGTGTGTCGTGAGGAAGGCTGAGTCTGCTGGTGTGGGCGTGGATATGGCAATGGAAGCAGGAAATGAATAAATGACTCAGGGTACATTGATATCTCTGAGTCGACAGAGTGGAAGGCGTTATATATGTGGACTACCTTGTGTGTTGAGATTAAGTGTATCGGTGTCTATGTCCCCAGCTATGTTTGTTTTGGCGTCCCCGTTGCCATGGTGACGCAGGAACCAGGCCTAGCGACAACATCGGCCAGACACGATACTTCGGCTCGGCGGGGGCTTAGTGTTTTCGGCCCCGACATGCCTTTTCGGGCCTGTCTCCCTCGCTTGTATTTTCTCGGCTCCTTTTTCGTATGCATATCTCGCCACCAATGTATTTTTTTTCGGCTCTCTCTTTCGCATGTTTCGTGGAATTTGCGTGTGTGTGGGGGGAGT
>NC_137047.1:517062-522062 GCF_032717465.1 Coenobita brevimanus | reverse complement strand
CCCAGTTCCCCACCCTCCACCAAACCTGTGCAAATTTCACGCAGAATTTTGTTGGAAGTTGGAGCATGGAGTAGTTTTGGGCAGCGTAGGTTTAGAATACCGTAGTTTCCCCCGTCGGCACTTGCGTTGCGGCCATATTTCACTACAAATGCTCGTTTTCTACACATTTTTTCTCTAGAAGTGCTCGTTCTATTTTTTCTTCTTTTTTTTAACACTGAATGTTTTTTGCTACGCAGTTTTATATTTTTCACAAGTTTTTGTCTTTTTTTTACTTATACTTCATATTTTACTGCAGTGCTCGTTCAGCGCATTTTTTTTCTATCAATGTTCGTTTCGCTTTTTTTTTGGGGGGGAGGGGGAGTTGCACAGTTTGATCAGGGACGTTTGTTAAGCCGGACAACTCCTCCACCCGGTTCTGTCGATGCCGCCGCGTGAAGTAGTCCCTGTACGAATCCTCGCCTGTCCTAAACGACATGTATATTTCGGCCACTGATACCCATTCTGTGTACTGTTCTTTTTCATTTTTTGTTATCCAGGAAAGTCTGGGTTAAGTTCGGTTTTGTTTTCTTTAGTTTAGGTTCGTTTGTTAGTGTGATTAATCTGCTAGGTTAGGTTAGGATGGGTTAAGTTAGGGTAGGGGAAAAAAAAAGTGGGTGATGATCCTGTCAAGCTATACTAGTGGATTTACCTACTTATCAATCAGTCTATCTGTCTATCTATTTTCCTCTCTTTCTATTTATTGCCATATGCCCCAGTCCCGTCAGTGTTGGTCTCTGCCATTTGACTGCCCTACTTCTACCTCGCACCCCCTCCCTCATGTATCTCTCTAGTCCATCCCTCTATCTCATCCTTGGCCTCCCCCTCCTCCTCTCCCCCTCCATATCACACACATACACTCTCCTGGTTAGTCTCTCATTCTCCATCTTCACTCCATCCCTTCTACGGTACTGATCCTTGGTCACCCCCTCTACATCACTCATAGCCTCTCTCCTAGCCAGCCTTTCATTATCCATCCTCTCCTCTCCATCCCACCATCTCATCCCTGGTCCCCTCCTCCTCTCCCCCTCCATCTCACTCTTACACTCTTCTGGTCAGTCTCTCATCCTCTCCACATAACCAAAACACGAAGTGGAAGAGTGGTATACAGAACTGAAATCTGCATTCCAACCACGAATCTTATCTCCTTGGGCGCATCCGTTTCACCGCTTCCTCCCCTTTCTCCGGATTACTTCGTTTTCAGCCTCAAATGCAATATCGGTTCGGTTCTTTTCCCGTTCTCCCTTCCGAATTTCCTCTACCGGTCTTCTGTAACTCTTATGTCTGTCTTCTTTTCTGTGTCGTTTTGTGTGTGTTTGTGGTTTCTATATAAATAAATTAAAAATGGGTGTACGTTTTGTGTGTGTGTGTGTGTGTGTGTGTGTGTGTGTGTGTGTGTGTGTGTGTGTGTGTGTGCGTGTTTTCATTATTTTGACCATAGTGCAATTTTATTTGTTATTCTGCTTCAGTGTTCTACCTTCTACTAAAGTCATACCCCCTAACTTTCGAACCTCAGAATTCTAATTTATGCTTCTCTCTCTCTCTCTCTCTCTCTCTCTCCACACACACACACACACACACACACACACACACACACACACACACACACACACACACACACACACACACACACACACACACACACACACACACACACACACACACACACACACACACACACACACACACACACTGGAGCCATAAACACGGTCGAGTGAGGCACCAAAGGCTTCCTTGAAATATGCCAGACCCACTTGATTTTTCCACCCTTGTTTATGTCCTGGCCAGAGGTGTGTGTGTGTGTGTGTGTGTGTGTGTGTGTGTGTGTGTGTGTGTGTGTGTGTGTGTGTGTGTGTGTGTGTGTGTGTGCAGTAATCTACGTTGTGGTGCTTGGCTCTGATGGTGTGTGTTATGTGCTTCTTTGTGCCGTATGTGCAGGTGTTTATGTGAGAGTATGTGATGGTATGTGATGATATGTGATGGTGTGTGCTATGGTGTTTGACTGAGGGGGTGTGTGTTGTGTGGTTCCCTTTAGTACTCCTCCCAAAGTACCTCTCCCTGTAATATATTTCCCATATCTCCCTGTTTCTCAGTAATTACATTATGGCTTCTAGTCCTGCTGTTCCATAATACTTCTCTCGATGCTTTGTGTAATATTCCTGCTAATGTTACTTAAAATGTTCATCTCAAATCTTCTCTCTCTCTCTCTCTCTCTCTCTCTCCATTAAGCATATTGTGGTAGGCGGTACATTATTCTGCTCACTATTTCTACCCACCGTACAGCCCAATTCAGTTTTGCCCCCCCCCCACCCCCGCCATACCCGCCTCACTAACACCATTATCGAGAGAGAGAGAGGGAGAGAGAGAGAGAGAGAGAGAGAGAGAGATACATGGATATACAGACCACATGGACTTTACGACTTTTTTTTATGTGGACCAATCGTAAAATTTATAGGTGTCATATTCCTTTTAATAAAGTGGAAAGAGAGAGAGAGAGAGAGAGAGAGAGAGAGAGAGAGAGAGAGAGAGAGAGAGCGAACAAACAACTACCTTCCAGTGTGGCTCATAACATATAGTTGATGTGGGAACCAGATGGCTTTCTCTCTCTCTCTCTCTCTCTCTCTCTCTCTCTCTCTCTCTCTCTCTCTCTCTCTCTCTCTCAGCACATTAACTCGAGTAAATGAAGAGAACTTAGAGAGAGAGAGAGAGAGAGAGAGAGAGAGAGAGAGAGAGAGAGAGATTATTGCATCTGTCATGACGCCCCCTAAGCCAGACCTCTGATCAATCGTTGCAAGCTGGAGTCAATATGTTGCAAAAGGGGAGGGGATGAAGTTGCAGGGGTTATGAGGAGCGGAAAACCTCTGATCTGAGTTGGGATGGAATGGCTGGTTGGTGGGATGGATGGATAGATAGGCAGATATACTTTCGGGTCATTGCATGGATGGATTGATGGATGGATGGATGGGTAGGCAGATATAATTTTGGGTCAGTTCATGGGTGGATGGATGGATGGATTGATGGATGGGTTGGTCGGATGGATGGATGGGTTGGACAGAAGGATGGATAGATGGATGGATGGGTTGGACAGATGGATGGATAGATGGATGGATGGGTTGGACAGATGGGTGGATGGATAGATAGATAGTTCGATTGATTAGCTTGTGGATTCATGAGTAAGCTGCTAGAGAGGTAGGCAGGAAGTAAGGTAGATAAATATAGTTAGGTAGATAAATAGGTAGATAGATAAACAGGTAGACAGATAGAATGATGAAGTTATAGTTAGTGAAATAGTTATACAGATACATTAGCAGGTAAATATGTAGGTAAGAAGACAGACAGATGTACAGACAGACAGACAGACAGACACACAGACAAAGACTAAAGTGAACAGGCGAGATAGCTAACATTTCCGTTGTTTCTTTTATACACATGTGAACAGATAAAACAAAACGGTTAATCAAGCAGAACAAACGGAAGGGCAGACACAACAGTGACTGAACACATAGGACAAGCAAAAGGACTGCCTGAACAAGGGGTGAACACGTAGTACAATAGGCTGAACACATAGAGCAAGCGGATGCACACACAGAACATGCTGGTGAACAAACATACTGTATATGGGACTGTGAGGCAAACTGTGAGTAGGATTTTCACACACAGCGATAAAGCGTCCTTCGTTTAGCACTATCAAAAATATCATTGGCCACTTATCTCTCTCATTCTGGCTACTTTTATGCGATTTTATTCAGCATTTATACGAGTAAATCTGCTCTATCCTATCCCTTCCTATCCATATCTTATTATCAGTTATTTTCCCTACTGAACATAAGTTATCCTTGCCTATCATAACTTCACTTAACCTATTTTCATCTGATCCATGTAATCCGTCCGAACATGCTTAATTCTCTCTCTCTCTCTCTCTCTCTCTCTCTCTCTCTCTCTCTCTCTCTCTCTCTCTCTCTCTCAACTCGGTATTTGTCTTTCCACTCGCTCACATCCACACCATCGGCATTAACAGGTAGAGCAAATATCAGGCTTTGTTTACGTCGCTTTGATTCCGAGTTCCCGTTTTCTGTGTGTTTATATTTATTGGCCATCCGGATCGACAAAAACGGATCCCAGAGCCTGCAAAACGGATTCTCTCTGGATTAGTCGCTTCAATTATCCGAACGCGATAGGAACAGGCGGTTTATATATTGTTTTTGTCTATTTTTACAGTGGAATATTGGATCTTGGTTAAAATAGCTTTGACGGTTAGAGTGTTGTGATGATTGATTGGGCAACTGTTCTATTCTGTGTTTTGTATTGCTGTTATTATCATTATTTATTATTATTATTATTATTGGTATTAGTAGGCTATTAGTAGTAGTCGTGATGGTAGTGGTGGTGCTAGTGGTGATGATATTCCACCAGAGTTGCTGGAAGGGTTAAGGGTTAAGTAAAAATAAAGTAATTAGATTTTAAAGGTGAGTTGTCAAAGGCCAAGAGCACACAGCAAAGTTAGTCAAATATTCTGTCCGTAGACCCGTTGGCGGACACAGGTGTTGCATTCTCTTGCTGAATTTTTTCATTGCCATATATCCTTTATGTCATCATATGACTCTCCCAAACTGACCCCATGTCTAGACACACACACACACACACACACACACACACACACACACACACACACACACACACACACACACACACACACACACACACACACACACACACACACACACACACCAGACTCGCTTGCCCAGTAGTGGCATTACGTGAACAGTGAAGCCCCATCCATGGATCAGATGGAAACCCTTACTGGCTCCATTTGGTTGAAGAGCCTTGAACCTCTAGACCACCAGGCGTTTATTAGAATCCTGGATTTGGGGGAACTATTTGGCTTGGCACTGAGTTTGGAATCATTCGAAGGTAGCACAGTAATAAGTGAGAGGATGGTGGTAGTCATCCACTAACCATCATCA
>NC_137047.1:507062-512062 GCF_032717465.1 Coenobita brevimanus | reverse complement strand
TAATTCTCTTCCTGTTTCCCTTCCTCTTTCCCACTTTTTTCCTTTCCTCCTTCTCTTTTTCTTCGTCCAGCATGGCGGACGGCTCTCCACGTCTCTCACATCATCTCTTTTCTCTCGTTCCTTTTCTTCCTCTTCCCTTCTTCCTCCTTCCAGTTTTTCTCACCTTCTCGCTCTCCTTTCTTTCCATTTTCTCTAGTCCCCCTTTCTCTCCTCCCCCTCCTCTTCCTTCGTTTCTCTTCTCCTTTTCCCTTTCCTCCTCCCCCCTTTTCCTCCCCTTCTCCCATTTCACCTTCTCTTCCCCCACGTTCCTCCCCTTCTCCCTTTTCCCTTTCTCTTCCCTCCTTTTCCTGCCTTTCTCCTTTTTTCCTTCCACTTCCCTCTCTTTCCTCCCCTTCTCTATTTTCTCTTCCTCTTGCCTTCCTTCCCTCCCCTTCTTCCTTTTTTCCCTCCAACATGGCTGACAACGCCTCTCCACGTCCCCCACACTCCGTCCAGCCGTCCATCTTGTCTCCCTCGAGCCCTCTCCCCCTCCGATGTATTTTTAGGCAGAATACATCACTGACATCATACATTGGCCTCGTTGTGGTGAGGGACGCCTTCACGTGGTGGCATCGACGTGACCGGGTGGGGGAGCTGCCGAGTTATACGAACGTCCCCCCCACGCCCCTCCCTATCTCTCGAAAGGAGGATGTTAGACTAAAAGAAAATGACAACATCAGCCTGCAGTCCACGGGGTTCACGTCTAAATGAGCCTGGCATTAGACTACTACTACTACTACTACTAATACTATACTACTACTACTACTACTACTACTACTACTACTGTTATACTTCTGCTACTACTACTACAACTACAACCACGAGTATAAGTGGTCCATTCTCAGCTTTATAAAATCATCCAGTAGTGACAAAAATTTAAAGGTAAAATCGTCCTTCAAGTCCTTGGCTTAACTGCACATATTTCGACGTAAAGCCAGTGGACTGCAGAAAGCCGCCCACTTCAACCGGTCGCTTCCTGAGAAATATTTTGCTTGAATTAAATCGTCTGGCCTTAGATGGGAGGTAAGTGTAGAGTTATCCCGACCTTGAGAGAGTTAATAATGAAATGAAAGTGACGCCCACCCTCCCCCAGAGCACCTGATATATAATGATCGTCATTTTGAGAGAGGGCAGTGCATAGATGTGGAAATTAAATTGATATTGATAAATAATATATCTTCTTCCCCTCTTCGTCTACCTCCTCCTCCTCCTTCTCCTCCTTCTCCTCCTCCTTCTCCTCCTCCTCCTCCTCCTCATCATCATCATCATCATCATCATCATCATCATCATCATCATCATCATCATCATCACTGTCACCTTTTTCCTCCTCCTCTTCCTCCTCCTCGTCTTCTTTTTCTTCTTCGCTTCCTCTTACTCCTCCTGGTGTTCCTGCTTAGTATAAGATTAAATCGCTACTTTTTAGGCTAGGATTCCGAAATACTGAGGAGGTCAAGTTGTCCAAAGTTTTCCCAAAGTTAAATTTTCAAAATCTTAGCGTATAAAGTTTTCTGAATACCTGAAGGCCAGATTTTTGCATATCAGAGGTTAGGTTTTTGAGGAGTATTGTAGGTGGCTTTGGAGATTTCGTAAAACCTCTTCCTTAGCGATTTATTCTGCACATTACAACCTCAGCATCCTCTTGTATGGTATTGGTGTAAACTTGTCGATACTGGTAGTGGTAGCTGCAACCCACGGCTCATTCAGAACGTACACCCGGTAGACTGAAGGCTGGACTTGGCTTTCTCCTGCTGTCCACCCTCCTCCTTCCGGGGAATAGGGAGGGAGTTGCGATGCGTGTATGACTGGGAACTGGAGCAACCCGGTTATATCAGTGCCACCACGTGAAGGCGACCCTCTCTAGGACTCTCCATTCAATGTACCATGGACTTGTGAATTCAAGTGTGTGTACACCCGCCAAGCATTCCGCCTGGGCCATCTCGACGTGGGGTGCGAGTGATGAGTGTGTGTGTGTGTGTGTGTGTGTGTGTGTGTGTGTTCGAAAAATACAGTCAGCATCAGAACTTCTCTCATGTATTCCCCCCCTTTTTTTTCCCCCTCCGTGCACTTTGAGAATTAGTCCTATGGATTTACAGCAATCAACACTGATGACAATGATCCGTTCAAAAAAAAAAAAAAAAGGGAGGGGGGGGAAGAAGAAAACAAAAGAAAGAAAAAGTAATCACTGTCGACTGGTTCATATGACGGCTTTTTATAGTACAGGTAAGAGGAGACCGTAACCTACCTGTAAAAAAAAAAATATATGGTTAATGATAGGGGTTAATAAGGGAAAAATCGTTAATATAATGGCTGGCTGTCTAATTGTAGGTATTTAGGAGAGAGAGAGAGAGAGAGAGAGAGAGAGAGAGAGAAATAAATGAGGTGTCTTATACAGATCTTTTTCTTTCATCTTATCAGCCACTTCTCACCTGACTTGTGGGTTATCTGGTACCTCATCAATCTCTCTCTCTCTCTCTCTCTTTTTCTTTCTCTCTCTCTCTGCACATAATTCCTCCCTCGTTTTTTCTCCCTCGTCTTTTCTACCCCCCACACTCTCTCAGAATTTCCTCTATCTCACATTTTTCTCTCCTCTCATCTCCATTCTTCCCTTTCCTCTCTCTTGCCCTCCAGTCTTCCTTTTCCTTCCATTTTTCTTTTCATTCTTCCTTTCTTTCTTCCTTCTCTACATTCTTCCCTCCATTCCTTTCATCCCTCTTTTCTCTCATTCTCTTCCCTATTCTTCTCTTCACCTTCCTCACGGCTTTCCTCTTTTTCTTCATCTTCACACCTTCACCTTTCTCTCCCTTCCTTATTTCTCCCTCTTCCTCTTCCCTCTCTCTTCCTCTTCTCTTTCTCTTCTCCTCTCTCTCCTTACCTCACTTCCTCCTTCCTCCAATACCTCCTCCAGGATTTTTCTACTCAGATGACTTTCACCCATCTCCATTTTTCCCTCCCTCCCTCCCTCTCTCCACCAGCTCCATCCCTCCTGTATTCTCTCTCTCTCTCTCTCTCTCTCCTCTCTCTCTCTCTCTCTCTCTCTCTCCCTCCCTCCTATCTTCCACCTTCCTTCATTCTTTCCTTCTCTCCTTTCATCCCTTTTTCTACCTCTCTCCCATTTTCCTCCCTTCCATCTCCTTCCTCTCTCCATTCCCCTCTGTTTTCCCTACTTGTCTCCTTCTTTCCTCCCTCCCTCCTTCCTCCCACTTCTCTCCCCTCCCTCCCACTTCTCTCCCCTCCCTCCCTCCCTCCCCTCAATTTTTTTCATCGCCCTACAACAATAATGAAAGGAGCGAAAAAAAAAAAAAGTAGGGAGGGGAGACTATGATAGAGTCACTAGGGTGTATTATTAAGGGTGAGGGGATTATGTTGTGAAAGAGAGAGAGAGAGAGGGGTAGGGGAGACAGACAGACAGGCAAACAGACAGACAGGAATGAAGGAAAACATAGGGAAATATGAGGAATGAGGAAGATGGATAAATAGATAGACAGATAGATAGATAGATAGATGGATAGAGAGGTAGAGTGACTGATCAATAAGCAGGTAAGCAGACACACGGAGAGGACAGACAAGCAGAAAGAGACAAAGAGAGCAAGAATGGAGAAAAGAGAGTGAGAGAGAGAGCAACTTACCCTCCAACAATGAAAGACACACACACACACACACACACACACACACACACACACACACACACACACACACACACACACACACACACACACACACACACACACACACACACACACACACACACACACACACACACACACACACGGCCAAGGGAGCACTAACTAACAGAGTCATCCCCGCAAACCACCACCCTCCTAACTCTCCTAACTGCCCTATTAGCCCTGTGGTCCTAACTAGCGCTGTGGCTGGCTATGACGGTGATTAAGGGGCATCACAAGTTGAAGAGAGAGAGAGAGAGAGAGAGAGAGAGAGAGAGAGAGAGAGACAGATACAGATAGGTTGATAGACTGACAGATAGATAGATAGGTAGATATACTGATAGATAGATATATGTCTATCTTGTTCACCCTGCTTCATACAGTCCACAGTGCTCTTGATATCCCTTCCATCCCATCCCACTTCCCTCCACCCTCCCTCATACACCACTCCGCCTTGCTCTCTGTCTCCCTCCTCCTGTCCCTTCAGTATCTCCTCACCTTTTCCTCCACTCATACACCTCCTCCCCGAATACACCTTCCCACTTCACTCTCGGTCCCCATCTCCTCCACCTTCAAATCACCCCACTACACATCCCGTTCCAAAATGCCCGCCACTTTTCTGCATGGCTACACACCAGAGATCTTGGCCTTGAGAGGGATTTGTAAAAGATCTAAGGTAATTTCAAGATGAATAGGTTTGCACAGGAGTGAGTTACTGTGAGAAATATTATAGTTATGGCGTAATTTTTTGCATACTATTTCGGTTGTGATGTGTTAGGCGGGCTTATGAATAAAAATAAATCCCGTTCTCTCTTCATTTTACGACGTCTTTTAGCTTAATATCCTTAAAGCTCTGTTTTTCACTTTGGCTTTTTAATTATCTGCATAGACTGTAAAGCTAAACTGTTTATCTGTTTATAGCCGGACGCCTTAATCCCGTAAAGAGTGGCCACAAACAAAACGTCTCCATGTCACTCTGTCCTCCGCCATCAGGCTCTCCCCTCTCCAGTTCACAATCCCTTCTTTCATATTCGTATATCTCTCTATCCCATCCCTCCATCTCATCCTCGGTCTCCCTTCTCCCCCTCTACCTCACTCACAAGCACTCTTCTAGTTAGTCTCTCACTCACCGTCCTCTCTACTTGGCCAGAGTTAAACACTAGAAAATATCAACGTCTCACCAAGGTAAGAAAAAGAAATTGGAGAGCCTAATTAATCGACCAGAATACCCTTGGAATTTAAGCAGGAAATCTACGGGCCACCTCAAGACCAAGTAGCCCTGTAAATGCGTCGTCCGGT
>NC_137047.1:459562-504562 GCF_032717465.1 Coenobita brevimanus | reverse complement strand
CCCTTCCTTCTCTCCTATCCCCCTTCCTCTTTTCCTTCATCCTCACCTTTCTCTTTCCCTTCTCTCCCCTCTTCTTCCTCATCCCTGTCCCTCCTCCCTTCGTCTGTTCCCTCTTTCTTTCTCTCCCTTTCCGTCCCCCTATCCTCTCTCCCAAATTTCACTTCTCACACCCCTTCACCTCTCACCCCTTTTCTCCTCCTCTCTCCCTCCCCCTCCCTCCCCTCCCCCGAGTGTAAGCTGGCGGCGGACGACTAAATCCCTGGCTTAGGTAAACACTGGTGGCTTCGTGTTGCCCCTGGGACGACAAGCACTGGGGGAGATGGAGGGGTGCTTGGAGGGGGGTTTGGAGGGGTGGTATTGGGGGAGGATATTTGGAGGGGTGGTATGGGGGTAGGACATTTGGAGGGGTGGAGGGGAGAGGAGTAGTGTAGGGGGGTGTTTGGAGGGGTGGTGGGATGGGGTTGGTATAAGTTTTTTTTTTTTTGGAGGGGTGAGGGGAGAGGAGAGGTATACAGTGAGAAACAAGATGTCGCCAATCCATATTAATAAAACTTAGAGAACTTGGGAGTGAAGAAGGTCCAAAATTTTTAGTATAACTTATAAAAGGTGATGAGAGAATACGTCCAATCTCTTTGTATCGTTGCTGACTGCGCTCTGAAATGTGGGATGCAGGTTAATTACATCTAAAGATTTACAGGTGTCCCATAAATGACCCTCAGCAATTGAAGGACATACAGTTTCGTTCACTCAGTTTTGATGATACGGCTCGAAGGATTAACGCCTATCGACAGCACGAAGGCAGAGAGTTAATGTTCTCCAAGTCTTTTTCTAGACTGCAACACGCAACAATCTAATGTACATCCAGGTCCCTCAAAACTGCAGTATTAGTTGGCCCGGGGCGTATATGGGAAACAAATGAACGGGGACATACGGGAAACAGTGGCCACGTGTCTGACCGGCAGTGGGAGAGTTTGGGGCTTGTGGAGAGAGAGAGAGAGAGAGAGAGAGAGAGAGGGGGGGGTCGGTACAAGAGGGGGGACGTTTCCAGGACAGGGGGGAGGGGTAAAACAACCTCACGTCAAGCTGCGTTTATTGACAAGAAGAAGGAATTTGCCAATATAGGTACCCGGAGAGAGAGAGAGAGAGAGAGAGAGAGAGAGAGAGAGAGAGAGAGAGAGAGATGGGAGGAGGAGAGGAAAATGGAAAGTTTCACATGGAGGAGGAATGAGAAAACAAGGAATCGGGGAAGCATTAATTAAGAGTAGAAAAATGAAGAGGAAAACGAGCAAGAAGAGAAAGAGGAAGCACAGGAGGAGGAGGAAGACGAAGAAAGGGGGCTAAGGAGAAATAGTAGAAAAAGGAAGAAAGAGAAGGAAAAGCAGCAACATGGAGGAAGAGGAGGAGTAAGATAAAAAGGAGGAAGAGGAGGAAGAGGAGGAGAAGGAGAGGAGGGAGAGTAGGGAAGGATGTCTGAACTACACTACGCGATTTTCACCTCTACGCCAGGTATCCATAAGGTCCAGAATCCCGAGTCTAGCTCTTTGATGCAATTTAGTTTTCCATCCAAGCTCAAGTTCTTCTCTCCTTCTCTCCTCTCTCCTCTCATCTCCTCTCTTCTCTCCTTTCCTCTTCCCTTTCTCTTCCCACCACTTCCATCCCCTACCCTCTCTCCTCTCTTCTTCCATCCCCTTACCCCTCTCTTCTCTTCCCTCTCCTTTCTCCTCTACGTCCCCTCCCTCTCCTGCTCTTCTCTCCCCGCTTCCTTCCCTTGGTTTACCCTCTCTCTCCTTCCCTCCCTCTCCTCTCTCCCTCCTCTTTGCCTTTCCTTCCCATCCCCCTCTCACCTCTCTTCCTTCCCTCCTCTTACCTTCTTCCTCTCCTCTTCTCCCTCTTCCAGCTTCTTCCCACCTCCCTCCCTCATTTTGCCCCTTCCCCATGTCCATCCCTTCTCAAAGCTCTTCTCTCCCCCTTCCCTCTCCTTTCCTTCCCCCCAGTCGCCTTCCTTCTTCCCCTCTCCGCTCCCCTCTTCTTCCAACCTCTCTCTCCCCCTCCACTCTCCCTCCTCTTTCTCCTGCTCCCATAAGCACCGCAACGCAAGGTAGTTGATTGCCCTATGGAATGAAAGTCCGGACACTGCCAAAGTTAATGTGACTGTGCTCTATATTATTATTTAAAGTGAACCCAGTGGACTGCAGGTTGAACCCACCCTCCTTGCAGTCCATCGTCCCCCTTTCTTAGGATAGGAAGGAACTTGAGTAACGTTTGTATAGCCGATCAGTGGAGCCGCCCAGTTATGTCATTGCCACCACGTGAAGGCGTCTCTCTCCATGCCAGGCCCACATAGAGAAGAGTATTTATAGATCTTGGCTATTACGCTGGGAAGAGGAGAAGTTTGAGGAGTTTATCCTCATATTTTTCTGGATAAAGTTTGTCGAAAGGGTAAACTCTTGAGGTCATTAGTGAGCGAAGATAATGGGGATTCCCATTTTATTTCACTCACAGCCTCACTCCTACCCCTTCAATCTGCAGGCTTTTTCCTTTAAAATTTTGCTTATTCCAGATATCTACAGACGATATCATACAGCTTCGGAGGGCGTTTTCGAACTGGAGGGCTTAGAGTGCTCCTTCAGTAGTCACTATCATTACTCTAGAACATTATTAATAAAAATAAATAAATCAACTTATTCAAAGAGTTGTCATTAGTGAGCGAAGATAATAGAGAATCCCATATATTTGCACTCAGTGTCTCCCTCTTAAGCTCAGTGTATCGTGATTATTATGACCTGACCTAACCTCATTCAGTTCAGTTGATGGCCAAGTGAACTCAGATGCGAGGGGCGATTTGACTAGTAACCAAGGAGACTCGTCCCTTCCTAACAGCTATAGCCACGACTTGGTTATTCAGGGTGTGGGATTGCCCAGTTCCATCAGGCGAAAACAAATTGACAATGGGCGAAGATGATGGAGAATCCGACATCAGTTCACTCACCCCGCCTTTGGTTGCCATAGCAACGCTAGAGTTTATAAGAGAAGCTTTTTTTTTTTTCTTTTTAATTCACGCTTCTTTTAGTCACTTTCAGACAAAAAACATGACGTTAGGTAGGGGAGAAAGCTAAACTTCTTCCAACGATATGGGTGTTTTCGTGCTCTCTCTCTCTCTCTCTCTCTCTCTCTCTCTCTCTCTCTCTCTCTCTCTCTCTCTCTCTCTCTCTCTCTCTCTGGTAATGCTAATGAGCTAATTAACGCCTTGTGGGTTATATTGAGCTGATCCGGGAGGCAGGTAGCGAGTGGTAATTAAAGGAAGTCTTGAGCCGGCCTCACCTCTGATACACTTAGAGAGAGAGAGAGAGAGAGAGAGAGAGAGAGAGATAATATATAACATTTATAACAATAACATAGAATGTCTGTTGAAGAAGTGTAATCAACTTTTAATTTTACCAGCAGTGTTGTGGCAAGGGGTCGCTTTCATTATCCTTTAGATTCTCGTCCGCGTCTGAATTTGTTGCTGTGCGCCCACGAGACGAAGTAGTAGTATAAGGAGTAGTTGTTCTTGTAGTATTAGTATCAGTAGTGGTAGTAGTAATAATAAAAATGACAATAATAACTAGTGACCAAGAATCTCTAAGGAAGCGATGTGGCAAGTTCTAATTTTACCAGCAAATGTTGTGGGGATGGGGCTGCGTCTAATATCTCGTACATTCTCGTCCGAATCTGAATTCCTTCCCGCGTTTCTGATTACACTCCCGCTAATTAACAAACCTGCACCCTAATGACCGAATTGCAGGCTTGCTGATTTGAGGTTTATCCTGATTTTCCCTCCTTTTTTGCCCCTTTTACATTTGCCTTACATTTCTAGCTCTTCCTTTCCCTTCTTTAATGCTGGCATTTTCTTTCGACCCTTTTCCTCTTGGTTGCATTTTCTCATCCCCCCCCTTTTTTTTTTGCTTTTCTGTTTTTTTTTCATTTTCCTGTTCCTCCTTTTGTCCCCATTACTCTATTTTACAGTTTCCTTCCTCACTATCTCTCGTGGGACGAAGTTTCTGCCTTTATATTTTTTAATTTGTGAGTTTTCTGATTTTCCTTATTTTATTCTTCTTTTCCTTGTCCAGCACTTTTTTTTTAGTACGTTTGATTTTCCACTTCGTTTTTGCTTAATCAAAATTCATCTTTTTTTTTTTTTTTTCCTTCTCTGCTTCTCTTTCTCTAGTTTCCTTGTTTTCTGTTGCCTTTCCTCCTTCCGTTTCTATTTTCATTTGCCTTACTGTCCTTCCTCCTCTTTAATGCTTGTTATAATTAACTTTCTGCATGGAGCTGGTGAGGGTCGCCTTCCCGCGGTGGCACTTATATAGCCAGGCGGGTGGTGGTCAGCTTGGAGAGAGAGAGAGAGAGAGAGAGAGAGAGAGAGAGAGAGAGAGAGAGAGAGAGAGAGAGAGAGAGAGAGAGAGCAAAACCAAATTAATCTTATCTTACGGCAGAAAATTTTACCGAGAGAGGTCCCGCAAAGTTAATTTATTTCTTGCTATGGAGTTTCTTGGGAGGCAGAGTGCGGAGCCGGAGGAGAGGGAGACCGAGGATGAGGTGGAAGGAGGAAGAGATGGAGGGAGAGTGGAAAAGTGGAGGAATGGGGTTTATTTATGCTTTTAGATGTTTTTTTTCTTTACTTATATAAGTTTCTTACTCTCTCTCTCTCTCTCTCTCTCTCTCTCTCCTGTTACTCATTTCCTTATCCCTCTTTCACTTTATATTTCCTCACTTTCTCATACGCTTTCATATCCTCCTAATTATCATTTCCCTTTTATTTTTTGCTAAAGCCCAGATCATCCTAGGAAAACATACCTGAGCACGTAACAAGCCTAAGTCCTGTGGAACATGGGAAATATTATACCCATGTTCAAGCCAAGACCATCCTAGGGTAGAAACACACGAGGGGAGGAAAATAAGAAACTCTACGGATATCGCTTGCCACGTTTCACTATCTCCATTTCCTAATGTGGTAATGTAGGAAATTTGGGATGAATTTTGATAATTTCTGTGTAATGCTGTATTTTTGAATGACTTGGAATATAGCTAGACGATTTTGCATACACTCACACACACACACACACACACACACACACACACCTTCATTTATACACATGTTGGCACCCACGCACGCAAAAACACACAAACTTCACATACACTACACACACACACACACACACACACACACACACACACACACACACACACACACACATCTGCATGCTTACCCGCACTCAAGCTCGCATACATACAACACAAATACACCCACACGCCCACCAGCACGCACGCATGCATACCCACCCACCCATACGCACACACGCTTGCACGCACACGCAGTCTGCACGAAACAGAAGGACTGAATTGAGATGTAGAGAGTATTAGCATATGAAAGGAATGTGAGGATTAGACCTTGGGGTGAGAGGGCAGGTGTGAAGAAAGAGAGAGAGAGAGAACGACCTTCTTCCCTCTCTCCTTGCAAGCCTAAGGGGGATTGCATGTCAGTAAAGCAAAGGAAGAACATGTGCAATCCCTCCCTTTATAATATGGAATCTCTCTCTCTCTCTCTCTCTCTCTCTCTCTCTCTCTCTCTCTCTCTCTCTTCATTTACACATTACCTTTTCCCTCTTTCATTTTATATTTCATTTTATCTCTCCTCACTTTCTCGTACGCTTTCATATCCTCGTAATCGTCTATTCTCTTTTATTTTTATGCTAAAGCCAAGATCATCCTAGGAAAACATACCCGAGCACGTAACAAGCTTAAGTCCTGCGGAACATGGGAACTATTATACCCATGGTCAAGCCAAGACCATCCTAGGTGAAAAATACTGAGGAAAATCATAAAACTCTACGGGTATCGCTTGCCACGTTTCACTATCTCCATTTCCTAATGTTAGTAGGAATTTTTGGATGAATTTTGATAATTTCTGTGTAATGCTGTATTTTTGAATGGCTTCGAATACAAATGGACGATTTCGCATACACTCACACACACACACATTCATTTATACACGTGTTGGCACCCACGCACGCAAAAACACACACAAATTTGCATACACAGTACACACACACACATCTGCACGTTTTCCCACACTCAAGCATGCATACATAAAACACAAATACACCCACACGCCCGCCTGCACGCACGCATGCACACCCACCCACCCATACGCACACACGCTTGCACGCACACTCAGTCTTCACGAAACAGAAGGACTGAAGTGAGATGTAGAGAGTATTAGCATATGAAAGGAATGCGAGGATGAGGCCCTGGGGTAAGAGGGCAGGTGTGAGAGAAAGAGAGAGAGAGAGAGAGAGAGAGAGAGAGAGAGAGAGAGAGAGAGAGAGAGAGAGAGAGAGAGAGAGAAAGAGAATTAATCATAGTCAGTACAGGTACGGGGAGGAAGTGATACCCTCCATCCTCTCTGGATCTAAGCCCGTGCAAGTGAGTGAGTGAGTGAGTGAGAGAGAGTGAGTGAGTGCATGTGCATGAGTAGGTGAGAATATGAGTGAGTGAGTGAGAGTCCTTAACAAGCTGCAGGGTAGCGGTAACTCTGGTAATGTGAGCAAGTTACCGCGCACGGGCTGGGTAACTCGCCTGACGGAACCTTGGTTGAATTCATGGCTTTTGGGATTACGTAGCCCTTTTCCGTTGTGATTTATTCTGCATATTACACCTCAGCTTTCTGTCGTGTGTTACTGATCCGAACTATATGGGATTACGTAGCACTTTTGCCATAGCGACTTATTCTACACTGACACCTCGATATCCCCTCCTATGTGACTGATGCAAACTTTCTCTATGTTGAAACAAAATAATAACATACCAGAGAATGCTGATGACTACTGTGCAGGATAAATCGCTAGGAGAGGGGTGTTAAGAAATCTCCAGAGTCATTTAGAATACAAACATTACTCCAAAGAAAAAAAAAGAAAAAAAATAATTTGATTTTACGCCTGGTATCCCCGAAGGGCTAAGGCGTTGCCTCTGGGTAGAGGACTTTTGGACTCGAGTATGTAGCATTTTATGACCTTATAATCACCCAATCTAAGAATATTTTTCTCTCTCTTTCACTTCCTCTTTACCCACCTGCGTTGCTCTTAATTCAGGGTCGCTGTGTTAGGCCTTTCCTAGGAAAGTAATGAAGGGGGAGGAAAGGGGAAGGGTAGAGGGAGGTGTAGGAAGTTGTAATGTGCGGGAGCCCTGTTTATGGCCAGCGTTGTGGGGAGGTTAGGGCAGCCCACTGAAAGTTCCTTATTTTCCCCTTTAGACTCCTTCAGTAGCTCCTTAGTCCCCCTTGACTCTTTGGTGGATCCAGAGTACTTCCTCATTCAGTGGCTCCTTAGTTCCCCTCAGACCCTGTAGTGGCTCCTTAGTCCCCTTAGACTCCTTCAGTGGATCCTTAGTCCTTCCTTACGCTCCTTCAGTGACTCCTTAGTCCCAGTCCCCATTAGACTACTTCAGTGACTCCTTTATTCCCCCCCCTTAGACCCTTCAGTGGAGAGGGACGCCTTCATGTGGTGGCATTGATATGACCAGGCGTTGTTGTTGCCTGGGTATACGTCTCCCTCATCTTCCTTGCAATAACGCAGGGTTGCTCAGAAAATGCTCCGCACTAGAAGCTCATATGACTACCTCATGTGTTATGGGGAGGGCTCAGTCTGTTTGTGTGGGCGCGGATGCTCTTACTTGTTCTAGAGTTTTAATTAAGGGAGGAAGAACTCTAAGATTTGAGCCTCAGTGTGTCGGCGTTGTGTGAGGAATTTATTCTGGCATTAAAGGGGATTTTGTGGAGAGAGAGAGAGAGAGAGAGAGAGAGAGAGAGAGAGAGAGAGAGGAACAACTAGACCAGGGTCCTGTAAATCGGGAACTATGTGCAATTGGCCGGAATGATTATTGCCTCGGCCGATATTCCCAACGCATTAAGGATATCGGCAAAATGTCTTCCCTCCGTAATTTCCTTCAGATCTGATTTTCATTGGTGTCGGTGATTCTTGTATAACTTTCGATTTTTTTATCTATTAGTTCATTACATTTTTTTTGCTTATTATTTCGTTATTATAGTTTGTTTTAAATTGTTTATCTTACTTTCTTATATTTGAAATCCCTTTTCGGTTGTCGGCGCTTAATAATTTTCGCTATTATTTTTACTTATCATCTTTCTATATTTTTACTTATCGTTTTATCATTATATTCTGTTTTAATTATTATCTTATTTTTTACTTTTCTTCTTTCTTCATTGCCACATCACTTAATTTGTTATAATTTTTATTATGTTAATTATTATATCCTAAAATTTTCCCAGATATCTCCTTCTTTTTCTCATCTGGGTATTAGAAAGAGAGAGAGAGAGAGAGAGAGAGAGAGAGAGAGAGAGAGAGCGGGGGAGGGTGACTGTCTGAACGCCATGTATGTGGGCTTACGTGTGTGTGTGAGTGCAGAATACTGTAAAACGAGTATGCAAATGCGTGTGAGGAAAAAAATAATGCTGCGTGTGTGTGTGTGTGTGTGTGTGTGTGTGTGTGTGTGTGTGTGTGTGTGTATGACGGTAGAACTATGTGCACCGCATTCTTTAGCGGATGAAATTTGGAACGCAGAAGGCGGAATGTTAATGTTTCTGACTGCTGCCCTTCCCACTATTATTTTGTGTGCGAAGTAGTGTGATGATGATGATGATGATGATGATGATGATGATGATGATGATGATGATGATGACGACGACGCCCCTCTAATCCCTCTGTCTCGCTCTCTCACTCGTATTCTCTAACCACCCAGCCCTAATTTTCCTCTTCTAGTCAGTCTCCTACTTCATATCGTTTGTCTGCGGGAGAGAGAGAGAGAAACAGACCGACCGACAGACAGACAAATTTGATTGTTAAAATGAGCCTAAAAGCTTTGTTGATCCTTCTGCAGCCATCTCTCTCTCTCTCTCTCTCTCTCTCTCTCTCTCTCTTTCTCTTTCTCTCTCTCTCTCTCTCTCTCTCTCTCTCTCTCTCTCTCTCTCTCTCTCTCTCTCTCATAAAACATTTAAAACGCAAGACACACATGAGCAAATGAGAGTAAGTGAAATGCGGCGCGCGATGTCCGTAGATTTTTTTATGAAAGTAAGTGAAATATAAAGATTTGTGTCCGTAGAATTATGTTGACCTTTCCCTTCGGTTTTAAAATTTGGTTGTGATGTACATACGGTATATTCAATTGCGCTAATTTTCTCTCTCTCTCTCTCTCTCTCTCTCTCTCTCTCTCTCTCTCTCTCTCTCTCTCTTCAAAGCTGCCTACGAGTCTAAGAGAACGAGTTTAGTTAGCGAGTTAAAGTAAGTTAAAGAAACTGAGAAAATGAGAGTGAGTTTAAGGAAGCGTGCTAAAGGAAGTGAGTTGAAGGGAACGACTTAAAGGGAGCGAGTAAGAGTGTCAAAGGGAGCGAGTTAATTTGAGGGAATTAAAGGCAACGAGTTATAGGGATCGAGTTAAAGGGAGCAAATTAAAGGGAAGCAATGAAAGGGAGCGAGTAAACCATTTTAAGTCTAAGGTCATTTTACCATTTTAACTCTAAGGCCATTTTATTTTTATTTATTCTTACAACTCCAAGGTAATTTAATTTAGCTAAGGAGAATACCCTGTAGTATGTTCACCATAACCTGACCCAGATTTTCGTCCTATTGCACCCTGTTTCACGTAGTTCTTTGGCAAAAAAGACAGTCGTCAGTTCTTCATCCTTTCCATAGCACTTCTTCGTGACGAGCATCCTATTCTAAAGTTAAATGGTTGAAAGGTAGACACTGATAACGCTGACTCCCCCGTCCCCTCAACACACGAGAAAGCACCCAGCGGACTGATAGGGTGGCGTTATATGTGGACCAACCTCTAGGCTTTAGAAATCTCTTTACTGCATAAAACCATTTGGAGAGTGCACGAGTTAAAGAAAGTGACATCTACAGGCCGAATGGGTTAAAGGGAAAAATGTTGAAAGAAATGCTGGGGGATTTTGACCTAAAGGAAGGGGAGAGAGAAAGGGAAGGGAGGGGAGGGAAGGTGAGAAGAGTGTGTGGGTGAGGGTGAGGGAGAGAGGGGTCGAGGTTATGTTTAGATGTGCGTGTGGGTCGTGTGTGTGTGTGTGTGGGTCGTGTGTGTGTGGGTGTGTGTGTGTTTGTGTGTGTGTGTGAGGGAGAGAAAGATTAAAATTGCAGAAGAAGAGGTAAAGAGATGAAACAGGCGGAGGAGGAAGGGTTGAGCAAATTAAATTAGAGGGAGGATAGGCATTTACATGGAGGGGTGGCCTTGGTGAATATGAGAAAGAAGATGAAGAAGAAGAAGGAGAAGAAGACGAGGAAGAAGAAGAAGGAGAAGAAGACGAGGAAGAAAATGAAGAAGAACTGAGGGATGCTGTGAGAGCAAGAAGGGTCTATGCGTTACTGTTTACATCGATTACTTCACGTTCTGGCCACCAGGGGACCACTGTCTCCTGGGGTGAGGCAACAAGCTCTCACTCTCTCGCTTTCTTTCAACTCTCTCATTTTCTTTGTTCTCTCTCTCTCTCTCTCTCTCTCTCTCTCTCTCTCTCTCTCTCTCTCTCTCTCTTGTGTGTGTGTGTGTGTGTGTGTGTGTGTGTGTGTGTGTGTGTGTGTGTGTGTGTGTGTGTATCCTTTTTCATTCTAGCAGTTCATTATCTACCTTTGTCTTTGTATCTTCCCCAATCATCATCATCATCATCATCATCATCATCATCATCATCATCATCATCTTTACCCCTTCTATCTCTAGCTATTACCGACACTGGCATATTCTCCTGACCTCGTCCTCGATCTCTTTCTCTTTCTTTTTCCAAACAGTCCACTCTCACTCACTCTTCCTTTTACACACACACACACACACACACACACACACACACACACACACACACACACACACACACAGCCTGCCCTCTCCTCTTTGATCTCGACTTACCTCTCCTCCTCTGAACAACCCCTCTCCCTCTCACACACGCCATCTTAGTTATACTCAGTCTTCCCCTTCTTCCAATCACCTTTACCCTTACACACTGTCATATCCTCTTACACACACCCTCTTAGACGCCGCACACCGTCTTACACACACACACACACACACACACACACACACACACACACACACACACACACACACACACACACACACACACACAACATCCTCTTGGCCGCTGTCTCTTTCTCCTTTCATCCTCACCCTCACACCCTCTCCTAGTCAATGTCTCACCTAACGAAGTGAATTATGAACACCGTTTGATAATCTTAATGGCATCAGCTAAGGCAAAGAGAACCCAGCCCATGAAAAGCCCTCGTAAGTATATATATAAAACCAGGTGGGCGCCCGGTGGTTTATTGGGTTAAGACGCTCCAAGCCCTTTGATCCCCCTTGGACGGTGACACATCTTTTTTTCTAGTTTATTTTCCGCTTCCCAGACGATTTTATTCAGCGTAGGAGGGATTTTTCGAAGGGAAGATGGTTCGTACACACGTCATTCTGTAATATACTTCATTAACTTGTCAAAATTTTCGTCCATTTGCGCAGTACCTCCCGTAGAAAAAGACACTACATCAGTTCTACATCCTTTCCGTAGCACTTACTCGTGACTAGCATCATATTGTTGTGTTCTTCTCTTGGTAGATCTCAACAATGAAAATGGTGTGATGTCAGTTTTATACCAAGTTAATGTAAACAGAGTATTACTACAGGCGATTTTATTTAGGCTTTTCTAAAGGAGAGAGAGAGATAATCACGTGCTGGTAATATTATGCCTGTTAGTGATTCATCCTGAGAGAGAGAGAGAGAGAGAGAGAGAGAGAGAGAGAGAGAGAGAGATTCGATGAAGACAGTTGGTGGCAGCAGAAGATGGAAATGAAACGACATAAGCTATTCAACTGCCATGATAACTGAAGAAAGAGAGTGAAGAAAAAGTTTTAATATTCAAGGAATTTAGAAGAAGGACAACAGGGAAGAAAGACTTTGAGAAAACTTATTGTCTTGCGTGTCTGTGTGTGTGTGTGTGTATGTGTGTGTGTGTGTGTGTGTGTGTGTGTGTGTGTGTGTGTGTGCGCCCCTAGATTTTTTCACACTATTCTCTCCCTGATATCACCCCTATGGCGATAATTTACCCTCCCTCTTTGATCCCTTTTTTTTAGTATCGGATTTTCTTTTTCCCTGATTTGTTTTCTTTTTTATATGGTGTTTATAAGAATGTATGGTGATATATTTTTTTATACAGTAAATGGCTTTAATTTTGGTACTTTCGTTAACCAAGTATATTTTTCTCAGTAATTTTTTCCCTCCTTTTTTTCAGGTCTTTTTTCGATATTTGTTAGATATTTTTTTCATCGAGTTCGCTATTGCTTTATCAGAAGCGTAGGATCCCTTGGCTAGGCTGCTTATTCCTTCGTTTAAGGGAACAGTGACCAGTTCAGCACCCCTGAGTGGTATAATAGGCTCAATAAACTGCAATCGCCCTATGATGGAAGCACTTACAGCCACATTCTTTTGGAACACCCTAACACACTAAACCATCAGGCGCAAGATTTTTTTTTTTTCCCTAAAGAGAGAACTGCGTATATATGCTTCTTTTATGTGTGTACAGAATTTTATGTATACATATGCTTTGTGTGTGTGTGTGTGTGTGTGTGTGTGTGTGTGTGTGTGTACAGACATTTCATCCTTTTTCATAGACTGGGTTCATTTTCTCAGTGGTATTTTTTTTCACCAAGCCTACCACATAAATGTTTTTCATATATTTATTCATAACTCTGTCCCCCTCGGTTTAGCTGTACAGGAAAATTAACAAGGGAGTTTTTATGTGTGGGTGGGGAGGCAACGCGGTGAGGATTCTTTTTCAATTCTCAGTATAATGCTTTTTTTTTGTTTTTCTTTTTCATTTTTGGTAAGGGTAGTCCTAGGTTAGTTTTGCATTTTTTCCATGTACCTAGATCTGTATTTACGTGTCTGTCTACCTGTTTGTCTATCTATATAAATGTGTGTGTGTGTGTGTGTGTGTGTGTGTGTGTGTGTGTGTGTGTGTGTGTGTGTGTGTGTGAATGCCACCCAGGGAAGAGCGACTGATCACTGTCGCCTTCACTGGCCAAATTAAGTAGCCTAGCCCCAGCAACCTAGCCCAGGGCCCCTACGTGACCCCAGGCAAGCGTCGGAGTGGGAGTGGGTGGTACCGTTTTTATGTGTATGATGATGATAAGGGCGAAAGCTGGGTCGTTATGGGCCATATACCCCGTGAGATTGGAGTCTCCTTGGTACCTACTCCTCTGTGTGTGTGTGTGTGTGTGTGTGTGTGTGTGTGTGTGTGTGTGTGTGTCGTATTTCTTTGTCTACCTATATCATTTTATATATCAACCATACTCTTCCTCGTTTCAGATATTAATATTTTGTCACTCTCTCTTTTGTGTTGTTTACAGAGACAGCGTAACTTACACCCTCAATACACACCCCTCAAAATAACTCAAAAATACGGCCACACACACTACACAGACATTTTTGACGCTCGTAAAATTCTATGTGGCTTAATATTGAAGTCTCGTAAAGCCAGTCATATCCCCGTTATTAATCCAGCCAAAAGAGAGGTTCAGGGGTAGGATTCTTTTTTTTCTTCTTTTTTTTGTGACCGTGGTACGTTGCTGGCTGGCTTCGATTGTGTTTTGTTTGTGTGTGTTCAGTGCTGGAGGTTGATTTTACGTGAAGAGGGTAGATAGATAAATAATAGATAGGTAGGTAGATAGATGGATACATGGATGAATGGATGGGTAAACAGGTGGGTGGAAGGATGGATGGATGGATGGATTTTTAGACAGATTGATAGATAGGTAGGCAGGCAGGTAGGATAGGTTAGATTTGTATATATGTGTGTATATATATATGGTGATAATGAGGGTGATGATGATGATGATGACGATGACGATGACGATGAAATAATACAGATGCGACGCTGTTCGAATCTCTTATAAAGCATTTACTCCTCTCACCCTTTATTTGTTTATGGCTGTTATTGTTGTGTTTATTTTGTGTCGCTGCGGTGGCGATATTTGACCATCCATTCTCACTTGCCACTGAGAGAGAGAGAGAGAGAGAGAGAGAGAGAGTCATGAAAGGTGTGCATTTATATTCTTAGGCCCCCTGTATATATTAATGTATGTATATATATGTATAGGCCTATGTATTAATGCATGTAAGTATGTATGTATGCGTGTAGGCCTATGTATGTATGTATTTCTATATGTATGTTTAGCCTGTGTGTTCATTTAAGTATGCATGCATGTAGTAGATTTAAATAAATACTGGCCTCTTTATGTGAGTGTGTGTTTATGTATAAAGGAAGAAAACAGTTTGTATGTAAAAATGTGTGTGTGTGTGTGTGTGTGTGTGTGTGTGTGTGTGTGTGTGTGTGTGTGTGTGTGTGTGTGTGTGTGTGTGTGTGTGAGTGATCGTCGTTTGCCGTGTTTGTTGGGAAATTTGCAAACATGAATTTCAGTTGTCAACTTTGCTCGCCATTGCTCTGGTCGGTAAACATTCATTTTTTTTTTAACTCTCTCTCTCTCTCTCTCTCTCTCTCTCTCTCTCTCTCACTATCCAAGCATTGTAGTCGAGAGAGAGAGAGAGAGAGAGAGAGAGAGAGAGAGAGAGAGAGAGAGAGAGAGAGAGAGAGATCCCAGGGTCGATTGGATTAGTAACCAAGGAGACTCATTCTTACCTGTTAACTACGGCTCATCGACTCTCAGGCAACCACAACTTAGTATTCAAATTGCGTTAGTGATCCGGTTCCGTCAGATGAAAAGAGGCAGACCTTGAAAGTTAGGCGAAGTTAGGTTAAGTTAGGTCAAGTGCCTCTGCCCTAACTCAGGCCTGTGTGAGTTGGGCCGTTGTTTGGGACGCCATTATGGTCTTGCGAGGGAGGCTGTGTTATTTTGTCTTCAATATTCCCCCCCCCCTCTCTCTCTCTCTCTCTCTCTCTCTCCCCCTCCCCGATTTTCTTTCCCTTCCCGTACCTCACTCTTACCCGCTTTCTCCCCCTCCTTCCCCCCCTCTCTTTGCTCCCCCTCTTCCCTCCCTCACTCCCTCCATTACCTCCTCCTCCTCTGACCAGCTGAGACCTATACCAGGGCTGAGTCCATAAACAAAGAGCGCTTAACGCCTCTTCCTGAGCGATTTATTTATTTAACTACTCATTTATATATTTTGCATATTACAGTTAGCTATCTCTTCTATCTCCGTATCACCTCTATGTGGGCGATTTATTGTACATGTAGCACCTTAACATTCTGTACTATGTTTATATATCAACCCAAATATCAACGCAGTTTCCGTTGATGACATGCAAAAGGATATTGAGATGTAATGGCAGAAGTAATCGCTGTAGAAGTGTTGCGTACAAAAAAGATGTTGAGAAGTCATGTGCAAAATAATTCGCAATAGAAGAGTTGCTACGTACTTTCCTGAGGCACTTAAAACTACAAGCCATAAACTGTCTTGATCCGAGCCGAGTCTTCCTCTTTGGCGGTGTGTGTGTGTGTGTGTGTGTGTGTGTGTGTGTGTATGTGTGTGTGTGTGTGTGTGTGTGTGTGTGTGTGTGTGTGTGTGTGTGTGTGTGTGTGTGTGCGTGCGTTCATTTTTTCCCTTTGCCTTCATCAAGTATTTTTCTCTCCTTTTCCTTTTTGCATATGCAGTTAGAACTCCCTCTCCCCCTCATCTTTTTTTTTTTTTATTTTTTTTTTACATTTCATGGGATGGCCAAATTGCGAGGTTTTTGTATATGAGAGAGAGAGAGAGAGAGAGAGAGAGAGAGAGAGGTAGAGAGAGAGAGAGAGAGAGAGAGAGATTAAATGTTTTTGTTTAGCATGTCAGGGCGCCTCAAGGGAGTGAGTTTGGGAGCGGTTTTAGCAACTTAAACATGAATTTTTCTTCTTTTTTTAAGGGAAGGAAGGAAGTTACCGGGATGGATCTGGGCAGAGGAAGGGGAAAGTTATGCATACGAGAGGGTTTATATGGTGACGAGAAGGGTAGTAATAGTAGTAGTAGTAGTTGCAGTAGTAGTAGTTGTAGTTGTTGTTGTTGTTGTTGTTGTTGTTGTTTTTGTTGGTGGTGGTGTTGGTGATACTGGAGTAGAATTAATAATAATAATAATAATAATAATAATAATAATAATAACGATAACAACAGAATGATGAAAAAATAGATAGATAAATAGATAGATAGATATGTATGTATGTACAGGATGTATGTATTTGCATCAGCTGTAGTAACTTTAAAACCTTTGTCTGTCTGTCTGTCTCTGTCTGTCTGTCTGTCTGTCTCTCTCTCTCTCTCTCTCTCTCTCTCTCTCTCTCTCTCTCTCTCTCTCTCTCTCTCTCTCTCTCTCTCTCTCTCTCGGTAAATTTCTTGGGAAAAAGCGGAGGAGGAAGAGATGAAAGAGAAGACGATGAGAGAGGAGGCTTCGGAGAAAATTGAGGGAGATGGAAGAAAATGAAGAAAAGAGAGAGAGAGAGAGAGAGAGAGAGAGAGAGAGAGAGAGAGAGAGAGAGAGTGGGTGGGTGGGTGGGTGGGGGTTAGATTTATACACATTAAATATGAGACAGGAGAGAGCAATAAAGGCGAGAGGGATGAAAGATAAAGACTCTGAGGGCGAGAGAGATTAAAGAGAAAGACAGTGAGAGCGAGAGAGATTAAAGAGAATTACTGAATACAGATCATTCTCATCATCATCATCATCAGCAGAGAGAGAGAGAGAGAGAGAGAGAGAGAGAGAGGTGAAGGAATGGGTCACTGGGATAAGGAAAGGGCAATGAGGCGGGAAGAGGAGAGTTTGGATGGATGGGAGGGGGGGAGGAGAAAGGGGAGAGAAGGGGAGGGAGAGAGGGAAGGAGGGAGGGAGGGAGGAATGAAGGAAGGTTGGGAGCAAGGGAGAAAGAGAGAGAGGGGGGAGAAGGTGAAATTATGGTGTGAGAAAAGAAGAAGTGGGAAGGGATAAAGGAAGGCGAGAGGATAAATGGGAAGAACGTGCGCAGGAGAGAAGAGAGAACGAGGAAGGGAAGAGGGAGGGAAGTAGAGGGGAGGAGGAGGAGGAGAAGGAGGAGAGAGAGATGGAGAGAAAAGAGGGAGGAGGAGAAGGAGCGAATCGTTTGACACTCTAAGAGGAAGAGACTAGGGAGGAGGGAGGGAAAAGTGGAGAAGAGAGAGGAAGAGAGGAGAGAAACAAGAAGGCGAGATGGGAGGGAAGGAGGAAAGAGCGAAGGAGGGAAAATTGGGAGGAAGGCGACAGGGTGTGTGTGAAAAGATGGAGAGAGAGAGAGAGAGAGAGAGAGAGAGAGAGAGAGAGTCCAAAGGAGTATTTAGGAAGTACAGATAACAGGCCTATTGACCCATAACAAGATTATGGCCCATAACGAGAGAGAGAGAGAGGGGGGGGGCAGGAAGAATATGAACAGAGGGAAAGGTAGATGGAAGGTAGCAGAGAAGAAGACTAAGGGAAAATGAAGATTGGGAGAAGACACGAGAATAGAAAGAATGAAGACTAGGAAGAAAAGAATCAGAAAGAGAAGAACATCAGGGGGAAAAATAAAGAAAGAAGAAGAAAAAAGATGGAAAGAAGGAACAAGCGAATGGAATGAGATGGAAAAGGATAAAAGAAATGAAAGACGGGGAGAGCGATGGAGGTGAAGGACGAGGAAGAAAAAAAAATGAGTATGAGGAAAGGAGGAGGAAAGAAATAAGGAAGAAGGAAGGTAGACTTGAAAGAAGAAAGGTAAAAGGAACTGATAGTGAACAGAGAGCTGAATATCCCTTGAAGCTGTTTGTATAGTGAGGAGAGATTTATATGGTGAAAAGATTGGCTCACGATGCCTTACGCTAGACCATTTCCAGCCTCTTCTATACATTCCAGCCCCATCCAGACCTCTCCAGCCCTCACCCACCCTATTCCAGCCTTTCCAAATTGGCCCCAACTACCCTATTCCCATCACAGCAGCATCCAGCAATAGTGTATTCAGATGCTGTGAATCTTGACAAACGAATTCACAAGGGTACGTCTGACGATGGTACGCAGCTGTAAATGGAAAGTTTGTATTGATGTACGTGTGTGTGTGTGTGTGTGTGTGTGTGTGTGTGTGTGTGTGTGTGTCGCATTCATCTTCCACACTGACGTTTCCCTGGTATGTAGCGAAGAAATGGAGGAGGTTAAGATGATATTTGACCTCTGTGCACTCCTGATATACTGCTCGGAGTTGAGTGTCGGATTCAGTTTTTTCCTGTGTGTGTGTGTGTGTGTGTGTGTGTGTGTGTGTGTGTGTGTGTGTGTGTGTGTGTGTGTGTGTGTGTCTCTTCCTCACCCAACCGTCTTGGTGCTGGGGAGGGACGCCTTCACGTGATGGCACCGTTGTAGCTGGGCGGCTCGACTGTCCGGTTATACAAAAATATCCATCTTCCCTCCCTGCTTCCCGAAAGGAGGATGGACAACTGCAGTACGCGGGCAGCTTCGACGTTTCTGCCCAACCATAAGACCCGCCGATATCTAAAACACCCTCGCTAATATTACCAGTACACCAGTCCTGTATGAGACACCCCGAGCTGGCATTCAATGTGAACGGTGGGTGTCAGCGCCGAAATGGTGATATGTGTAGATGAAACACGAAGGGGGATTGCTGAGCTCTGGGGAACGGGCTATTAAACCTATACCCAAGATCGGACACAAAGAAAAAAAATAATCTCTTTGCCTGTCTCCAATTTTCTTCCTTTTACTTTGTCTATCCTGGCTTTCTTCCTCCATCCATATACCCTTGGCTTTCTTTTCCTGTCTTTCTCTCCCTCACGGGCTTCTATCTCTCATTTCTCTCTCCCGGCCCCCCATCTCTTTACCCCGCCGTCTCCCATCTGTCTCTTTTATTGCATTCCGACCTCACCTGGACGTCTTTCTCTTCTCTCTCTCTTTCTCTCTCTCTCTCTCTCTCTCTCTCTCTCTCTCTCTCTCTCTCTCTCCTAACTCTATTATTGTGTTATGACGGCACCATACAATAACACTTTCATCATGTTAGCGGCAGAATGTGGATGCGAAGCTCATTCTAGGAGGTCGCAAGACGAGAGAGAGAGAGAGAGAGAGAGAGAGAGAGTGCTTGTATAAAATTACACACATACGGAGACCACTTTGTCAAGATGTCCGGGCATTAAATTTAATTGAAAGACTTAATCTCTAATATCACAAGTCTTTAATAAGGTTCCACAGCAGAGAGAGAGAGAGAGAGAGAGAGAGAGAGAGAGAGAGAGAGAGAGAGAGGGAGACGACTGGGAGGATGGAAGGAGGAAAATAGGCTGAAATGGAGTAAGACAGCATCAAGAAAGTGGAGGCATAATGGAATGAGAGAGAGAGAGAGAGAGAGAGAGAGAGAGAGAGAGAGAGAGAGAGAGAGAGAAAGAAAGAAAGAGAGAGAGCTTGCGTGGCCAAGTAAGAGGCTTTTAAAAGAGGAAGGAAGCGTAAAGGAAGCAGACCACTGAAAGGAAAGAAGAGAAAGAGAGAAGGAAGTCCTAACTAAGACCCTGGTGTGAATTGTGAGAGGAAGAGGAAGAACAGGAGGAAGAAGAAGAAGAGGAGGAGGAGGAGGAGGAGGAGGAGGAGGAGGGGTTTGGAATCAGTCTCCTTGGTTACTACGATTCTTTTTTCGATTGGTGGAGATTTTCGTCCGTTTTGCACTTTTTCTTTTCATATGGACAGCACTACAGCTCTCCATCCTATCCATAGCACTTCTTCGTGATTAGCATCGTATTCTAATGTTAATCCATTGCCATTATTCTGTCTATTCGTACTCCCCTTCACCCATTCAGAGGCTTCATCAGACCCTAGATCATTAGGAGGGTAGGTGCCTTCCCCATGAGGCTGGGTACAGGGACGGGAGGGAGAGAGAGAGAGAGAGAGAGAGAGAGGGGGGAGGGGGAGTAAAGTTCGGTGATTCGAAGAGATTGAATGGGAAGCAAGAGGTGGAAAAGTGAAATATTATTGAGAGAAGGGAAGAATATGTAAGAAATTTTAAAATATAAGGCAGGGGAAAGGAGGGAAAGGAAAAGGAGTAAAGGGGGATGAGGTAATGGAAAGGGAGGAGAATGAGTGATAAAGGAGGGACGGAGGAAACATAAAAGGAGATGAGGAGAGAAGGGAGGAAATGAAAAGAGAAGGAAGGTGAACGAAATAGAAGAAATAGAGAGACGGGAAGAAAAGAGACAGAAAAAGATGAAAAAGAAAGGAAAGCCAGCGAAGAGAAGAGAAAAAAAAGAGGAAGAGAAGAGACAGAAAGAGAAAAGGCGAGAGGGAAAGAGATGAAAGAGAAGTAAATTAAATGAAAGAAGAGGAGAGAAAGAGGGAAGGGGATCCATCTTGCTTAATCAGACTGAAAGGATTGGGAATGAAATGCATAAGCCCCTCAAAGTGCATTGAGAGAGAGAGAGAGAGAGAGAGAGAGAGAGAGAGAGAGAGGGAGAGAGAGAGAATCACAAAGACGCATAACCCCTGGGATAACAGCACTGTGTTAGAAAAAGAAAGAAGAGTGAAAGAGGGTAAAGAGGGCTCTCTCTCTCTCTCTCTCTCTCTCTCTCTCTCTCTCACTCACTCACTCACTCACTCACTCACTTAATTTGAGAGGAGGAGGACAGGAGGAGAAGGAGGAGGAATGTGAGGGTGATGATCATGAAGACGACGATGATGATAATGATGGTGAGGAGGAGGAGGAGGAGGAGGAGGGGGAAGAGGAAGAAGAGGAGGACGAGGAGGAGGAAGAGGAGGAGGAAGAGGTGGAAAAGAAGAAAGAGGAAGAAGCGGAGAGTGATGAAAAGAGAAGGACGAAGGAAAGAGAGGTAAATAAAAAAAGAATGAAGAGCAAGAAAAGACGAAATATTAAGAAAAGTGGGGTAAAGAAGAAGATGCTGTGGAGAGCCAATTAAGAACGGTTGTATGCATATGAAGAGGCTCAGAGGAGAGAGGGAGAGAGAGAGAGAGAGAGAGAGAGAGAGTTAAACAGATAATACAGCCCTAGCGATCATTATTATACCTGGTGAACATGGCTTGATTTGAGCAGGAAACACACACACACACACACACACACACACACACACACACACACACACACACACACACACACACACACACACACACACACACACACACACACACACACACACACACACACACACACACACACACACACACACACACACACACATCAAAAAGCAGGAAAAAATACCCATTCTCCCTCCAATATTAAGATGAAGTAGACTGGATGTGAGGCTAATGTATGGAAATTTAATCTTTTTTTTTGGAAATGTATTCTTTTGTGGTATTTATAGTCCCTTGAGCTCTGACGGAACAAAAATATTAAGTGTTCTCTCTCTCTCTCTCTCTCTCTCTCTCTCTCTCTCTCTCTCTCTCTCTCTCTCTCTCTCTCTCTCTCTCAATACACTATATCTTTTTTTTCCTCCGCCTCGTTGTTCGTATTTTCTCCTTCATCCCTTGTCTTTCTTCTGCTTTCTGATTTTTTCTGATTTTATTCATTTTCCTTTCATTTCCGTAAGGTATGTTTTACGTCTGTCTGTCTTTACATTCTATTTTTCTACTTTGCCGTCTGTCTATATACCTGTTTGTCATCATCATCATCATCATCATCATCATCATCATCTCTCCATCTCATCCCCTTTTCTCTCCTCATTTCCCTTCCTCCCACACAGCATCGCCCCGCCTCCATCTCGCCCACTCATCCTATTTTCTTATCGCTACAAAACCTGCTCATTTCCATAACATCGTTGCCATATCAAATAAGTCTCAGGTTTTGTGTGCAGCGTTGAGAGAGAAGTTGAAATGGAATGGGGAAAAGCATGTTGGATGTGGGAGGGAAAGAGTGTTAGGTGTAGATAGACCATTGAGTAGATGGATAGATAGGTAGATGGATAGACTGATAGATAGACACGGAGTTAAAAGATAGGTAAATAAAAAGAGATACATAGTTACACAGACAGGTACATATATAGGAATAGATAGATAGTTGAACGGAAACAAGTTAAATACAGAGACAGATACGAAGACAGAGAGATAGATGGATAGATAGACAGATGCATAAATAGGTAGATACACAGAAAATTATGTAGGAAAGTAGATAGATTTTGGCTACATATAGACATGTATAATTACCTGTGCAGACGAGTGTTATTATATACATTATTACTACTGCCATTGTTGTTATCATCATCATCAACAACAGCAAACACACGTCCACGCACACGAACAAAGCTTTCATTAAGAGTGTCAACAGCACACACACACACACACACACACACACACACACACACACACACACACACACACACACACACACACACACACACACACACACACACACACACACACACACACACACACACACACACACACACACACACAGTAATTCCGTCCACGCACCCTTGTTTGTTTACTCAGTCTCTGATAAACAACATCTAAATCATTAATACCATTCAGAATACAGCGATAGTGTGTAGATCTTTTTTAATCAGTAATGAACACTGCTTCGTGATTAGGATGTGGATGATGATGGTGATGGTGATGATGATGATGATGATAATAATGATGATAATGATGTATCTTCTTCTTCTTTATCTTCTTTTTCTTCTTCTCTTCTTCTCCCTCCTCCTTCTCCCCTCCTCCTCCTCCTCCTCTTTATCATCTTCATCTTTTTCAATCCCACAGTGTCTTTCTTATTATTTCTTCAAATATTCAGACGATTTCCTCAAGTTACAAAGAGTCTCCAGTGGTGACGGGGTTAATGAAGGCTGTATCCAACCCCTCCAGGATTAATCGTTTTCCTTAAGCTGAGGAAAATCGTCTGGCAGCCAAAGTGGACTAAGAATTGCTTCCTTGATCAGAAAGAATTTATGTAATTCAGAAAATATTTATGGCTTTATTTATATATATTTTTTTAGTTTTCATTTTTTATACATTTCACTCAGTAATGAACGCACCATTGTGATTAGTATTGTTGTTGTTATTGTTTTTGTTTTCGCTGTTGTTGTTGCTGCTGCTGTTTTCCTTGCTGTTTGTTGTTGTTCATATGATTGACGAAAATAATGATATTGTGTAGTGTTTTTCTTTTCACGCCGTAATGAACGGGGCCTCGTGATTGTTGTTGTGGTTGTTGTTGTTCAGTGAAAATATCCCCCGCGGAACACTGTATGCATTGTAGCGTTCGTGGATTTTGGAGGGGGCGAATTCGTGTTTTGGGCCGAAATACGTGTTTTTTTTGCGTCGGAAATAAATATGGTTTTAGCTTAATGCAATAGGCGTAGTAAATGGGCTTACCGTGTGTGTGTGTGTGTGTGTGTGTGTGTGTGTGTGTGAGAGAGAGAGAGAGAGAGAGAGAGAGAGAGAGAGAGAATGCCTTTGTCTTATAGAATAGCTTACTGTACCCAGATATGTGTGTGTGTGTGTGTGTGTGTTTGGAAAAAGGTCATGTAAATGCGTTTACTGGGTTTGAAAATTAGAGAAAAATTGGGATATGACAAAATTCGTTCCCTCCTCTCTTTCTCTCTCTCTCTCTCTCTCTCTCTTTCTCTCACACACACACACACACACACACACACACACACACACACACACACACACACACACACACACACACACACTAGATAGTAACTAACATGAATATATGTAAATTAACTGAACGTGATCGATTGACAGACTAGACAGGTACATCCATATATATATAACACTGACTTAGCTTGATGGACACGAAGATAGGCAGGTAGACAGGTGGGTAGATAGACAGGTAGGGTGATAGAGGGATATTGATGTACACCATCATTTCTCATTTTCCCTTCTATATCCTCCTCCCCCAGCCTCCCTCCCTCCTCCATTACTCCCCATTCCCTGCATCCTCTTCCCCTCTCCTCCTTCTCCCCCTCCCTTTTTATCAGCATCCTCACCCTCCTTATCCCTCCCTTTTCCAGCATCCCTCCTCCCTTCCCTCCCTTTCTCAGCATCTCCCCTTGCCCCTTCCTCCCCTTTTCCAGCGTTTCCCCTCCCTCGCCCAACTTTCCTTGCGTCCCCCTTCCCTTCCTTTCCCCTAGTCTATCATCTCTCCCTCCCTACCTCTCCCCTCCCTTTCCTCTCCTTTACCATCGCCTCCCCTCTTATCCCTTTCCTTTCCCATCGTCTTCTCTTTTTCCCCTTTTTTCCAGCTTCCTCCCCACTCTTTCCCCTTCCCTCGTTGTATTCATCTGTAAACTATAGCCCGGAGAGGAAAAAGGAGAAGAGGGGAAGGAGATGAGAGAGAGATAGAGATAGATAGATAGATAGATAGATAGAGAGAGAGAGAGAGAGAGAGAGAGAGAGAGAGAGAGAGCAAAAATGCCAGTGTGTTACGGTACTGCAATAAAAGTCAAGGGCTTGTTTACAGAGGATTCGGCGACTGTTCACAACTCGGTCCTGGCTGTCTCTGATCCGAGTTTGGGAGAGAGAGAGAGAGAGAGAGAGAGAGAGAAAATCACTTTATTCTTGGCTTACCCACATACCTTCCCGCACGATTAATCTCAATTCAATTTTAACAGATTAAGTTGGTTTTCGTATATCAGTGTGTGACTCTGCTCTGTGACCATGACCTTTAACTTCTTGGTCTGAAAAATAATTGGTTTCGTCATGGGCAGTCTCTCTACCCTTATCCTAAATTTGGTTAATACGGATGAAAACTGAGTTATATATCATTGGCGTTTAATACTTGAGAATAGTTCCAGTCATGAGAATAGTTCCGGCCAGAAGATAACTCAAGCCGTTTTTTTCGGATTTTAACCATACTTGGTGGGAGAGATGAGGGGCAGTAGGTTAAAGTTCTAGGTCATAGGCAAGCTGAAAGGTGTTGGTATAACTTGGCCACTCCATCGACCGGCTGTGTCGGTGCCACGACGTGAAGGCTTCCCTCTTCAGCACGAGGCATCGAAAGTAATGAGTGTGCATACATAAGTTAGTATATTATGATTGAGTGTAGGAATGAGTCTCCTTGGTTACTTGTTAAAACGACCTTCCTGTCTGTCTGCTCTTGGCGAAAATTGATCTTAGTGGGTTAGGAATTTTTGCCATGTTAGAACAAACGTAGCCTGCTATAGGTGTTAGCATAGTAGAGTAAGTATAATAGGAGTATGTGAGTCAGAGTAATTGAGTGGGTGAGTAAGGATGAGTAACTTCCCATAATGAGTTTGTGGAGGCAGACCGTACCCTAGTGTACTAAGAAGCTTGACAGCGGAAATATGAAGTAATCATGCATAAGAATGTAAGTGGGTATGCATGAGTCACTCTTTGTAATGAGTTTCAGGAGTCAGGCCGCCACCTAATATGCTAAGAAGCTTGTGTAGGTATGAGTAATATGAGTAAGTATGAGTGAGTAAAATATGAGTAACCGCTATAATGAGTTTGTGGAGGCAGACGCTACCTCATACCCTAAGAAGCCTGAGAAGCTAATGAAGAGGAAACAGTATAGCTTCTGAGATGGGTTTGTTAGTGGTTGGTGAGTTTGAGGATGAGAGAGAACACACACACACACACACACACACACACACACACACACACACACACACACACACACACACACACACACACACACACACACACACACACACACACACACACACACACACACACACACACACACACACCTAACCTAGACAAACCCAGCCAAGCCTAAAATTACCTAATCCAACCAAACGTAACCCTGCCTAACCTAACCTATTGTAACCCAACCTAAACATACCTAAACCGACGTATTCTAACTCAGTCTAACCTCATCCGACAAAACCTAATCTAACTGAACCCCAGTCCGACGTAAAGTTGCCTAATCTAACAAAATCCAGCCTAAACTAACTTAACCTAACATCTGATCGGCCCATCATTCTCAAAGATATACGTGTGGTCTGTGAAAGCCCACGGATATCACACTCAAAGCGGCCCGTTCTTTGCACAAATGGAGTTGTGTGTGTGCGTGTGTGTGTGTGTGTGTTTCCCATGAGCTTATGTATAGGTGATGGAGGGATAGGTATGTACTGCCTCTCCTTAGCGGTGAAATAGGGCCATAGGGAAATCTCTGCCACATAAGAGGGAGGAAATCCAGAAATGAAAGTTTAGTTGCCCTCATATGGGGAAACAGGGCAGCGAAGGATACAGAAGAGGACCTCCCATAATTGAATATACTCCAGTGGCAGTGAGTAAATCCCATTATGTGGGTAAAATAAATTCCCTTGATATTAAGGTGTGCTATTAACCTGCCCTTTATTGCCACTTAGCATTCACCTTGTCCCTCTATTAGTGTTCGCGACTGTACCTTTGATTCTCTCTCTCTCTCTCTCTCTCCATAATGTACCCTACGACTTTTACATACAAATATTCCAGCATTTGCATTCAATAATTTGGTACATTTTTTATTCGTATTCTTCAACGTTTTTTTAAAAGTCTCGTCACTGCCCAAATACATGCGCTAGATAGGTAGGTAGATAGATAGATAGAGATGGATAGATAGATAGAGATGGATAGATAGATAGATTGACTGATAGATGACGAGAGTGTAGCATATAAAAGAGGTCTTAATAATGGACAGAAAAGGCTTGAAGACCATGAAGAATTAATGGCGTCGAACTCAGCCATCTTAAATTCTCATTATTTTTAAGTAATCGGTTTCCTTTCCACTCTCTCTTCTTTTAACCAAGCAATAAATAAGTAAATAAATAAATAAAGTGCTTGTTGACTGTTTAACTTATCCGTTACCCTTACATATATAGTTTTTCAATCTGTTATACGTTTATATTTATTCGCTGATATATACACGATCGTCATATCTTCCGTTCAAGTCTTTCTCCTGCTCATGTTTCCGCCAATATGTGTGTGATTCCAGCCGTTCTGCGTCTCAGTCTGATATCTCCTTTCCTCTCCCCCGCCTCTGAATAGCGAAGACAGACACTAGAATATGATGCTAGTCACGAAAAAGTGTTATGGAACGCGATTGGAGCCGTATCATTTTCTGTTCCTGCCAGTGAACTGCAGGATACGTAGCAAAAGGACGAAAATCTGGGCCAGGTTAAGGTGAAAGAGCAATAGAATCCTTTATACAATTGCTAGAGAGAGAGAGAGAGAGAGAGAGAGAGAGAGAGAGAGAGAGAGAGAGAGAGAGAGAGAGAACTAGTGTGCTCAGGATGAAAACAATAGTGGGGAAGAAAAATGGGTGGGGCGTGGAGTTATGAAGTTCGAGAGAGAGAGAGAGAGAGAGAGAGAGAGAGAGAGAGAGAGAGAGAGAGAGAGAGAAGCTGGGTCGAGCTGTGCATATGAGAGTGGGGGAAGGAATGTAACCGAGAGACAGTGAAAAGAGTAGAAAAGAGGAAAAGAGAGAGAGAGTGAAATAGAAAAAAGGGAAGAAATTAGAGATAGTGAGGAGAGAAAACGAGTGGAAGGAGAGAGAAGATCCAGAAGGGAAGAGGGGAGGGAAAGGAAGAGAAAGGGAGAGAAAACAGAGGCAAGGGAGAAAGAGAGAGGTGAAAAGGAGAGGAGAGCGTGAGAGGATGGAAGGGTGTAGGGAGAAAGGGAGGCGAAAAAGAAAAAAGTAGGATAAAGAAGGTAGGTAGAGAGAGAGAGAGAGAGAGAGAGAGAGAGAGAGAGAGACAGGGTGGGAAGGTAGAGGGGAAAATGTTACTTGGGAAAGGAGAGAGGATGGAGGGAAGAGGAGGGGAAAGGAAGAGAAGAGGGAGAGCGGGGAGAGAAGGACAGGGGAGGAGAATGGAGAAAGGAATCGAGGATGGAATTCAGAACAGAAGGCGGGAAGGGAGGAGGAGGAGGAGGAGGAGGAGAGGAAGAGTGGAATGGTTGGAAGGGAAGGAAAGTGGAAGGAAGAGAGGAGGGAGAGGAGGGAATAAAGAGGAGAGAATGGCTGAAAAGTGAGGGGAGAGAGGAAGGTAGGGATCAGAAGGAAGGGAGGGAGAGGGAAGGGAGAGATACCAGGGAAGAGGGGAAGGAAGAAGGGAGATAAACGAGGAGGGGACGGAGGGAAATCGAGAAGGCAGAGGGCGAGGGAGAGAGGGGAAAGTGATCAAGAGGAAAGGGAGAGAGAAGGAAAGAGGAGGAGGAAGGGAAGGAGAGAGAACGACGAAGCGGGAACGGAGAGAAGCGGAGATGGCAGAGGGGAAGGGATGGGAGAGAGGTGAGGACAAAATGGAGAGAGAGGGGGGAGAGGGGAGGAGGGAGGGGAAAGGTGAGAGAGGGAGCAGAGTGGTGGGGAGAGATTGGAAAAAGGGTAAAAAGATTGGTTAGGAGGGAGAAAGAGAGAATATACATCAAGGGAGAGAGAGAGAGAGAGAGAGAGAGAGAGAGAGAGAGAGAGAAGGGGGGGATGGTGGCTGATTGTAACCATAACCAGACATATGAAGCCAATATTTTAGCTCTTTGGTAAAAAAAAATATATAAAATAAAATGTTTTCCCTTTCCGGTGTAATATATGCAAACGTTATATTTCTTTCCTTTCCACTGAACTCAACTGCATGACAATGTGAAAGTACGCCCACGCTACAGAACAACGAATTCGCTTGTGTGTGTGTGTGTGTGTGTGTGTGTGTGAGAGAGAGAGAGAGAGAGAGAGAGAGAGAGAGAGAGAGAGAGTCAAATGGGCTGAGAAATAAGTGTACGTGTGTGCAAAAATTTCCCTTTATATGCGTGTGTACCCAAGTAAGCATGTACTCATAGAGGCGTGAGTAAATATGATACAAAAATACATGAATACAATACAGTACTCACCATAAGCGTGTAGAACGGTGCCTCCTTCTCTGCTTCCTCTCGCATCACTCTCGCCACGATACTCTCTGGGCTAGTGGGCTCTCCTTAGGCTAGGCTAGACTATTGTGGCACTGGCTAGGCTGGGGGACTCCTCTTGTAGCCCTTAGTGACGATTTGTTTGAGTTATGGTTTAGGGAAGGTAGATCTGTATTGGGTTGTTTAAGTTCTGGTTTCGCTTGTGTATGTTTCGGTTGATTTGGTTGTTCTGAGTTGATTCAGTTGAGTTCGGGTGGAGTTTAAATGTGTTTGGGTTGATTTTGTTAAGTGCTGGCTTAGTCCGGTTGTGTTTGGGTTGATTTGGTTAAGTCTTGGCTTAGCTTGGGTGTTCTTGGATTGATTTGTTAAGTTCTGATTTAGTCTGGTTGTGTTTGGATTGGTTTGGGTAAGTTCTGAAGTTTTTGGGTGGATTGGTGTAGTTTTGGTTAAGTTCTTGGTTAAGTTGGGTAGGTTTAAGTTGCTTTGCTTTAAGACTTAGATCAGCTTGGTTAGATTTTTGTTGGTTAAGTTTTTCGTTAGTCTAGAATCAGTTTGTTAAGATGTGGGTTAGTTTGTGTTGGTTTAAGTAGTTCTAAGTTGGTTTAAGTGGTTCTAAGTTGGCTTGGTTAAGTGCTGTTTTTAGCTCTGGGTTTGTTTGAGGTCAGTTTGGGTAGGTTTGGGTACTTTGGCCTAGCTTGTGGGATGACAACTTTCAGATAAGGACTTAATTGGCTTGATTAGAGAATGTGTGTTTTATTATTATTATTATTATTATTATTATTATTATTTTAACTACTGGCACTCTGAAGATTTTTCTCTGTTTTGAAGTTAAAGATTATTGTATTAATTTTTCGTTAGTTTCATTGTACACATAATTTTTCATCATTCACTTTGAATGCTGAGAATTATTTTATCACTTTCTCGCGCGTTTCTCTTCTTCGCTTTTGTATTTTAAGTTTCTCGTGTTCTTTAATAATTCTTTAATACGTGATAATTGTGTTCTTTCGTGTCTTTCAATAACTTTCTCACTTTCCACCACTTCGCCTTGGTAATAACTAAGTTCACTGATAATTTGTTCACAAGTGAATAAACGTTCACTCTGTTAGCTTGTTCTCTTGCTACTATTTTATATTCAGCAATTATTCATTCAGTTTCAAAAGCTTTTTCACTAGTATGTTAACCACTTTTATGTTTGTTTACCAAAATATTTCGATCATGTTCAGTACAGAGTCACTCTTTTGTGGCTTGTTTTCCAGAAATATATTCACTTTCATAATCATTCGTTTCCAGTATTTTAGTTCACTTTAATGTTTCTTTTTATTAAATTCTGGAAGTGTCTTTAAATTGTATCTTTATTTAGTTATGGCTGTACTGGGGGAGAAATACAGAATTAGAGGAGTATTCATTATATTATTTACTTATAAAAAGACACGCGGCACACTAAGCTCTGTTTACATTAATTTGGCCCAGATTTTCGTCACTTTGCAGCTTATTTCACGGAGCTTAGTGGCGGAAAAACAATATGCACGATCTTTACATTCTTCCATACCACTTCTTCGTGACTAGCATCATATTCTAGTGTTACTTTAATGTAGCAACTTAGCATTGAAGGTGGAGAGATGGCAATTTTAAGCCAAGATGAGGTAGAGTGTGGTGATTAGAATGGCACAATCGTAGTGAGGCCTGGCATAGATTCGATTCTCAAAAGATTATGTAATGCCACAAGGGAGGCTGGTTGGTCATAGCCTAGTAGACTACAGTAGCCTAGCCTCGGGACCCTACACCTTGAAGGGAGCACTATGGGATTGTCTGTTACTTTTTTTCCTTTTTCTCTTTTGTCATTCTAAGAGTATAAAATTGAGGTGGCAGAAAGGATCGAGTGACACACACACACACACACACACACACACACACACACACACACACACACACACACACACACACACACACACACACACACACACACACACACACACACACACACACACACACACACACACACACACACTTACTTCACCTTCTAGACTCGAACTCAGGACTTTCAATATCGAAGAAGGGCAACCTACCACTCCTGTTGACTTTGTTGATCTTATATGATCTTTCCTCTCTCTCTCTCTCTCTCTCTCTCTCTCTCTCTCTCTCTCTCTCTCTCTTTTCCCCATCTCACGTTCTCTCTACACCCACCAAAGAAACCATCCATTCCCGTTTGAAAAGAAGCGGCCAGGATTCAGGTCGCTTATCCAAACATGAGGCGGGTTTATACCTAGGAAGAAGTGCTCAGTTTTCTTGCGAATCCGGAATTTTTGAGCTCGACAGAGAGAGGGAGAGAGAGAGAGAATAGGCGAAAATTTTATGAATAGAAACTAGATACTGTTACCACACCACTAATATATTGATTATAATTTTCACCCTTCTTCTGTGCCCACATAATAGACAGTAAAGTTGTTGTTTTTTTTTATCTGACAGAACTATGTAACTCTCACAATATGAATACTAAATCCTGGTTGGGTAAAATTCGATTACCCCTAGTTGTGAGGTAGCGATGAGTCTCCATGGTTACTAGTCAAATCAACGCTCCTGTCTTAACACTTGTTCATCATCTGAGCTAAAAGGAGTTAAGGACCTTTGTCATGTGGGAACAGTTGAGTTCTACCAGCGTTCGTGTATAATAGTATTTTTTAAATTAAGAAGTGATAGTTTAGTTCAATATTCACTGTACAGAGATGTGGTGTGTAATAGTATGGTACTTTCCAAGGGCCCCATTCCCCATCTTCGATCTGCCTCTCTTTTATAAACACAATTCTCCGCAAAAAGTAGTTTGAGGTCCCAGCTCACAATATCTTACAATCGCTTGCATAGGCGTGCCGAGAATGGGATGTGAACGCGTCTCGCCACCTCCAGTATCCATGAGACTGATTGGATGGCCAAGGAAATATGAATTGTGAAGGAATGTGCTGAGGTATTATTTTTTCTCTCCATAGATAGACAGATAGATCGATACAGAGATAGATAGAGACAGATATTGATACACATATAACCATAAAGATATGAAAGAATTGCGTAAAAAATATAAGACTTGTCATAAACTGATAATTATATAAAAAATGAGCATAACTTGTGGAAGTACATTAAATTTGGAATGATGTCAAAGGAATTTATCTAGTTTATTTTTAATTTGCTACGTGTCACCCATCTCTCTGCATAACCGACCAAATGGCGACCTCTCTGCTGATCAGTAAATACTTCCACTCTCCAGACCCGTGATGATTGATGAGGCATGGAGCTACGTAGCTCTCTCTCTCTCTCTCTCTCTCTCTCTCTCTCTCTCTCTCTCTCTCTCTCTCTCTCTCTCTCTCATTTATTCCCAGACTTACGAGGGCACCGTGCGTTATTTTCTAGATTACGTAGCTCTACAACATAACGGCAAATTGAGTCCCCCTCCCATAGCCATCCATGGAAGAAAATGGGAGGAAAAAAGCAGCGGTAGGAGTAATAAAATCGTGTGTATGTAATAGGAATCACACACACACACACACACACACACACACACACACACACACACACACACACACACATGAAGCCACCAGTGTTACTCTAATATCCCAGAGAGAGAGAGAGAGAGAGAGAGAGAGAGAGAGAGAGACTAAACATAAATCTAGCCTCTGATTTACATAGAGACAAAGCTGACAGGAATGGCCCCTCTTTTCAAAGTAATGTTGGCGGAAAATATTAAAAGTTGACTCGTGATTCTCTCTCTCTCTCTCTCTCTCTGTCTCTCTCTCTCTCTCTCTCTCTCTCTCACGTCTGGCCACCTCTTCTCTTGACTCAGATTCACGCCTGATCTCTTCATGTTATTGTCTTTCCTCTTTCTCCGACTCTCCGCTCAGTCCTCTCTCCTTCTGTCTGTCTATCTGTCTCTCTGTCTGTCTATCTATGTCTGTCTATGTGTGTATCTGTCACTCTCCAGTTATTATTTTGTTCGCCGTTCTCTACAGTTAAGTTTCTTTTCTTCTGATTCCCTTCTTTCCTTTGTGGCTAACATTACAGCGCACACACACACACACACACACACACACACACACACACACACACACACACACACACACACACACACACACACACACACACACACACACACACACACACACACACACACACACACACACACACACACACACACACACACACACACACAGAAGCCCAAAACAAGCATAAAACACACACATAACTGCTTGAGTGTGAGGAAGGGGAGGTGAAAGGTGAAGAAGAGGAGAATCTGAATTTTTATTGGAAAGGAAAAGGTATCACTCAGCGAAATGTGATTAGATGCAGATTATTTTCGATTTGACGTAGGACCCGTTTTATATATTACTACTTACTAAACAATTCACGTCTTTTATAAATATTACAATCGACAACTTGGAAGTAATCACTGAATTGGTAATCTGAACTACCCCCACGAAAGAAATCATCCATTCCCGTTTGAAAAGACGCGGCCAGGATGAAAGGTCGCTTATCGAAACGTGAGGCGAGTTTATATCGGGGAGGAAGTGCTCAGTTGAATCCGGAATTTTTGAGCTCCAGAGAGAGAGAGAGAGAGAGAGAGAGAGAGACCTTAAGATATACAGTACTTTATAATTTACTGTATATATAGACAAGGACAAACTTTACTCTTTCACTGCTTCTATTTCACACAGGGGACATGTCGTTGCTTTCCCCTAATGGACAGAAATAAACCAAAATTCTCTCACACCTTAGGAATATCAGCCAACAGCGGGAAGTGGGAATAAGCAGTGGTTAAAATATTGGGCCAACTTTGATCTGAACGTCACCGGAATACGGGGATACACAGTCTGATGTCTCTCCCTAAGCTGAATTAAACCATCAGAAACAAAAGCAGAGGTACGAAAAAAAGGCAAAGAAAAAAGATGAAAGACAGAAAGTAAGAATAAGAGAAACACCATGGGACTGAAATAAGTTGATGGCGTGATTTTTCTAAGCCAAACAAAATCCGAATGTTCCAAATAAGTCTCTGGGGTAAATTGGCATCCTGATATCTTTCCATAAGCTGCATAAAAGTGTCTTAGGGCAGCAAAATTATATTAAAAAGTGCATCGTGGGGATGGATTTAGTTGACAGCCTGACTTCACTCCCTGAACTTTTAAAAATCATCTGAAAGTACCAAAAAGAAAATGAAAAAACACGCCATGGGACAGATGTAAAGTGACCTCCTGAAATAAATCGTTCAGAAATACCAAAAACATATTCTTAAAAATTAAATGCCGAAATTAAAGAAAGTTGACAAATTAATTTCTCCATAAATAAAAAAAAAGTCGTCAGGAAATACCAACAGTATAATAAAAAAAACGTAAACAGATTAAAGAAAGTTGGCAGCATGATTTTATATTTCCCATAACTAGAAACATCGTCTTACAATTGAAAATATACATTAATTTTAAACCAAGGGATTTTTCTCTCCATGGGCTGATTAAAATAGTCTTGAATTACTGTAATTAAAAAGAATGAGACGAAACAAAATGAATTTAGTTGACCGAAACAGCCCTGACGAGGCTTGTGAACGATCCATTTGCGGAATTAAACCCACGACGTGAGCCTTTCAACTCCCACCAAACTTAAAAGAAAGAAAAAAAAACTTCCTGTGTTGCTCTGGTCTGTTTTCGGAAGTGGCTGTAAAAATTTCGTAGCCCCTTAGTGTTTTTTTTAAGTTATTGGTGGTGTTATATGTGGATTTCCTTCTCTCTCTCTCTCTCTCACACACACACACACACACACACACACACACACACACACACATTATAATCAATACAAAAGCGATAGAAATACCATACAAGAGAGTGCTAAAGTGTAATATTCAAAACAAATCGCAAAGGGAAACGTGTTATGGAGCCTCCTTTCTCAGCTGGTGGCCAAGTATACCCAGCTTGGAAAGTGTGATTTGAATAGTAACCAAGGAGATTCAGCCCTACCTAATTACTAAATTTTTTCGAGTAATACCGCGAGTGAATATTAAGGTTATGGGATTGGCCCAGTTTTCTCAGGTGATAACAGACTCATCCTTGTTCGTAGTTACCCTTGACTGCGGAAGCGAATGTGTATATGTAAAGAGGATGTGTGTGTGTGTGTGTGTGTGCAAGGAAATGAAATATGTGTATGTGAGGATGGACGGAGAAATTCTGCAAGAGATGTATGTGTCAGAAAGCTGATGGAAAGAGAGAGAGAGAGAGAGAGAGAGAGAGAGAGAGAGAGAGAGAGAGAGTGAGAGAGAGAGAGAAAGAAAGAGAGAGAGAGAAGTTATCTATACATACGTTTTTATGAGGAGGTGTGGGAGTGGGAATGTGTGTATTTGTATGGGAAAGTTTTAAAGAAGAGGATGGCAGAGGAAGTGTAAACAGAGAAGACTTTTGTGTGAGGTGGGGTAAAAGGGGGAGGGGAAGGGAGAGAGGGGGAAAGGAGGAGAAGGAAGAGAGGAGGAGAGGGAAGGGGGAGAAAGAACAAGAGAGGAGAAGGAAGGAGGAGGGAAGAAAGTGCGAGGGGGAGAAAAAGGGTAAATGGATGAGGAGAGTGGGAGACAGATGTGAAAGAGGGTGGGAGGAGAGACAAAAGAGGGGTGGGGAAAAGGAAGCATGAGAGAGAGAGAGAGAGAGAGAGAGAGAGAGAGAGAGAGAGAGAGAGAGAGAGCTGGGAAAGGGTAATTGGATTAGAGGAGAAAATGAAGGGTGAGAGTTTTCCGTGTCTAACTTTAGGCATAGACTCGATAATCCGTTCCCAGAGGCCTAGCAGTCCTCCTGTGTGAGAGGGGAAGGAAGTCCGGAAAGGAAAGGAAGTAGGAAAGGAGCAAATGAGAGAAGGAAAAGGAAAGGAAGTAGGAGAAAATGAGAGAGGGAAAAGGAACATCAGGAGGAAAAAACGGAAGGAAAAGGAAGAAGAATATGAGAGAATGAGAAAAGGGAGGGAAGGAGAGTAAGGGGGGAAAAGGAGGATGAAAAGAAAGTAGAACAGAAGGAAATGAGACAAGGGAAGAAGAGGAGAGCAGGAGGGAAAAAGGGGAGGAAAAGGAAGTAGGATAGGAGGAAACAAGAGAAAGGAAGGGAAACAAGAGAAAGGAAGGGAGAGGAAGGAAAGAGGTATGGAGTCAATCTGCCTCACATCGCACCGAGAACTGAACATTTCCTTCCAAAATTCAAGCTTCTTATTGGATTACCGAAGACGGAGCCACATACCCACCCAGATATGCATGAGAGACTGGCGAATATTTCTGGGTGACGTAAGGGGCTTCGTGGCATCTCTTACTTTGCGATTTATTTTCCTTACATCGTCATAATCTTCTTTTGTGTGGTAATCTTAGAATGAGAGAGGGAGAGAGAGAGATCAAAGCTCCACCAAAGCGAGTAAAAATGAAGCATTCCTCCTCACACTCGAAAATAAAGTAGTTCTACCTCTATCTCGCTTCTCTTGGTTATCCTCACAAGCCAGGGCCACTCCCTTGCCTCCCCACCCATCTCTCTCTCTCCACCCTCCCCACCCCCTTCCCTCTCTCCACCCTCTCCACATCTTTTCCTCTGTCTTACCTCCCCCTTCCCCCTTTCTTTCTTCCCATCCCTCTCATCTCCCTCTCCTTTCTCTCCAGTCCCTCTCTCTGTGGCATCCCTCATCTCCCTCCCTCCTCATCCCTTCCCCTCTCCACCCCTTTCCTGTCCCCTCCCCCGTTTCGTCTTTAAGCTCCCCTTTTACTGCCTGCTACCCTTGATTCCCACCCCTATATCCCCGTTTTGATGCTAGAGAGGAACGCCTTCACGTGGTGGCATCGGTATGACCCGGTGACCCCATGGCCTGGTTGTTAAAACGTCTCTCAGTTCCCTTCCCGTTTCCCAAAAAGAGAATGGATGTGAGCTGCAAGAGAGGTTAAGTATGAGCCTGGGAGTGCAGCTGCTACTACTATTACTACTACCCCCCTTTACTATCGCTCTCCCCCTTCACCTCTTCCTCCCCCTCCATCCCCTCTTTCTTACCTTCCCCCCTTCCCTACATCACACCACTTGCCTCCCCCCTCCACCACCTCTTCTGCTCCCTCCACATCTCTTTAAACTCCCCCCTCCCCCATTCACCATTCTGCGCCGTAGGAAGTTTACAGTATGTGTAGTGTTTATATTAATCTAGTTATTAAACAAACTTGTACTAGTGTGTGGACGGGGTTATGCTGTGTGTGTGTGTGTGTGTGTGTGTGTGTGTGTGGTGTCTTTCTGTCTGTCTGTCTATTTATAGTTTGTTTCTGTTCCTTCCAAATGATTTAAATAACCTAAACACACACACACACACACACACACACACACACACACACACACACACACACACACACACACACACACACACACACACACACACACACACACACACACATTTTCTAAAGACAAGCCTATACTTAACCTCTCCCATTTGAGAAGTCCCTCTAAACCTCCATAAAATAGACAAAAAAGTATAAAAACAATATTAAGACAAAAGTAAGTCGTCAGGGTAAATGGGTAAAGGTAGGAGGTGGAAACGGAGAACGTGAGGTGGTATTTCATGCGAGTTTTACCTGTGAGATAATGGGTGGTGAGAGAGAGAGAGCGAGAGAGGGAGAAGAGAAGGGTGAAGAGGGCATAAAAAGGAAGAGAAGATGCATGAGAGAGAGGCAAAGAAAAGAGACGAGAGAGTAAGGGGCAGAACTGAGGGGAAAGGGAGAGTTACACGAGAAGGAGAACAGGGGCAACTCCGAGAGAGAGAAAGAGAGAGAGAGAGAGAGAGAGAGAGAGAGAGAGAGTCTGAAAGGGGTGTAATCGTTGTCAAAGTTCCATCAGGGTTGATGCGCCATAGTTTGGGTACTGCAATTAGGGGAAGAGAGAGAGAGAGAGAGAGAGAGAGAGAGAAGAGGGGGGAGGCGGAGATGGAGGGAGGAAGAGAAATAGCGAGAGAACTGAAAGAAAAAGAGTAAATATAGGGGAAGGATATACAGATGGAACACATACATACGTAGAGATACTGTAGATTCATAGACAGATAGGTAGATAGATAGGTAGATAAGTAGGCAGGTAGATAGGTAGGTAGACGGATAGAGACACAGATAGATAGATAGACAGATGCACGGATGGAAAACGACAGAAAGAAGGATATGGAAGAGGAGGGGAGAGATAAAAATAACAGACACGAGAAGTCAAAGGAATTGCATATGTAAAAGGAATGTGTAGGTGGAATACAGAGAGAGAGAGAGAGAAAGAAAGAGAAATTAAGAAAGAGAGGGAATAACAGGGTATGGGGAAAAGCTGGCACGTCGACCAGAAAAAGGGAAATTGGTTAAAAAGATATAAAAAAAGGGAGAGAGAGAGAGAGAGAGAGAGAGAGAGAGAGAGAGAGAGAGAGAGAGAGAGAGAGAGGAAAAGGGACGAAGTAGGAAAAAACAGTGAAGTATATAACAGAATAATATAGGAGAAGCAGATCGTAGAAAATGAAAGAAAAAACAATAATAAAGGAGAGAGCAGTTAGCAGAAGCAGAAAGCAATTCGGAAAATTTAGGAAATTAGAGAAATGAGCGGTAGGAAAGCATGAAGTTAAGGAAAATTCTAAAGTGCTAATAAAGAGAGAAAGTAAGAAAATAGAGGAAGGGAGAGCAATTAAAAACGGTAGGGAAGGGAGCAGAAGTCTTGGTATATCTGACAACACTGCTCCCAAATATTTATTCAATTTCACAGGCTGACTTTAAGCATAGGGGAGCTGTATAGGAAGGAATAGTGGACTCCGGCTGTATGAGAGAGAGAGAGAGAGAGAGAGAGAGAGAGAGAGAGAGAGAGAGAGAGAGAGAGAGAGAGAGAGAGAGAGAGAAATTGGCGGATAGACTGAGACACAAAGATAAATACACACTGCCACACCTGACACCTGACACATCTCACACAGCCCTACCTCACACTGCCACATTTCACACTGCCACACCGCACGCTGCCACATTTCACACTGCCACACCACACATTGCCACACATACTGCCAAACATCTCACCCTGTTTAAAATCTCCAAGGTCACACTGCCAAACCTCACACTGCACTGAGACGTTCCAAACACCCCGTATTATAAACAGTTCTGGGTTACATTCTTGATTTTTCTTCCTGTTTTATGGTTCTGATCTCATTTCTTGGCTCTCTTAGTTGCTTTTGCCTCTCTCTCTCTCTCTCTCTCTCTCTCTCTCTCTCTCTACTTGTCTATCTATCTATCTATCTACCCTCCCGTCCCACTCACCACTCTCCCTCTTGATGCACAGGGAGTCAAACCTTTAGACAGTCGAGCCAAACGTAAACATTGAACGTTGAGTCACTCCCAGAACGCTTCCTAAAACACCCATTCCCTCCTGAAAATAGAGTTATGCCTTCCTTCTTCTCTATAGCTACTCATAAACACCTAATCTCGTTGTTTATCCAAGTAGATTAAGACAAAAGTGTTCTCTGCTGTCTGTCTTGAGGTCTGTAGTTTCTCTCAGGCGTCTGATTTAGGAGTTATGGGGAGAGATTAGGCCAGAATGATTCGCTGTGATATACGAGATGATGTAAATAGTGACTGATAGTGCACGTTAGGGGGCTGTACTCATTTTACTGTCATCATCGTTATTATTATTATCATCATCATCATCCAGAGCCTTCCCACTAAACACACACACACACACACACACACACACACACACACACACACACACACACACACACACACACACACACACACACACACACACACACACATACAAAAGCTCATCATCATCATCCCAAGCGTCATACCCTCCTAAAAAAAAGAAAAAAAAAAAGTGCCTAAGTCTTGAGTGACCCGAAGTGTATGCTATGGACTCGAGAAGTAGTACCTGTTGCCATAGGGGACTTGTTGAATCTCTCTCTCTCTCTCTCTCTCTCTCTCTCTCTCTCTCTCTCTCTCTCGTAACTCTGATAGTTGTAGTAATTGTGGTACTTGTGGTAATTATGGTGGTTGTGGTAGTGGTAGTAATTTGATAGTTGTTGAAATGGTAGTGATTGTGTTAGCGGTGGGAGTTGTAGTAACAGTAGTAGTTATGGTAGCGTAATAATTGTAGTGGTAGTATTGGTAGTTGTGGGAGACGGTAATGAGGGTTTTCGTATTTTGTCTTTCTCTGATTATCATGTATCTTTAATCATCGAAACAGGATATTCTCCCTCGTTACTAAATCACCTCTCCTTGCATTATCATTTTCCCTGTGCTCCCCTCCACTCACTGTAACTGATATGTTTCCTTCAGCCATAGGACGTCTTTTCATCACTATCATCATCATCATCATCATCATCATCATCATCATCATCATCATCATCATCATCATCATCATCATCCAGATCTCTTTTCCAACTTATGGATGAGGTGAGGTAGGGGCCAGAGAGCAAGGGGGAAAAAAAAAACTATAATATGGGGAAGCTAACCGTAACCTTGACCAGTTAAATGGGTCGCACTCTAATTCACTCACCACTCAAGCTCCCGGAATCCTGACTGCACCCCATAGGCTTAAACATCCACACACCTGTCAGCTTGAGTCAGTCCGAAGACAATCACTTCACGGGGAAAGAACAGAGATGCCAAACCTTTGTCACTGTTCCCTGTACAATTCTTCCAACCAGCTCGATCCACTGTCAGTTTCCTCTTCACCCTTCATACCTCGCATACCTCGCTCTTTCACACACTCCTTCCAACCAGCTCTATCCACTGTCAATTTCCTCTTCACCCTCCATGTTTTACTTTCTCACACTCTCATTTACCATCTTTGTCCACCTTCTGCATGGCCTACCACGTCATGTTATCTCCGTACGATATTTATTCAGCTTTCAGGTGTTTTAAATACTCGCCATTACAAACAGTCACCAATTAACCTTTCAGGAGATATTTCAAACTTTATTCTCGCTATTGCCACCCGATTTTATTCAGCTGGGGAAGAAATCTCGTAGTAGTAGTAGTAGTAGTAGCAGCAGTAGTAGTAGCTCCTGATTTATCTGGAGTGTGAACCTCGTGGATCACAGGCTTAAGCTTTCCGTCTCCTGCAATCCACCATTATCCTTTTGGGGGGATAGGGAGGGAGCTGAGGGACTGAAGGAGGGATTCGAAGCTCACTGTCTCCGTTTAGCTTCCAGAGTGCCGTGACGTCTTTTTCCATAACATTCTTTGCTGCCTCCAGACGATTTTATGCGGCTTGGGCGGAAAAATCTCGCAGTGAAGACGCATAAATCACTCTCTCTTCGCACTCATTAGCGCCTTTTTTTTTTTTTTTTTTTTTTTTTTGATGCGCTGGTATTGAAGGCGTTTAGGGCACTTTTGTAACAAAAAAGAGACGCCTTCACGTGGTGGCACCGATATAACCGCGATGCTCAACTGCCTCACTATGAAGAGGGACTCCTCGATGGAGTGTCACTGATATAACCGGTCGGGTCAACTACCTCATTATGAAGAGGGACGCCTTCAGGTGGTGACACTAATACAACTGGGCGGCTGAACTGTCTGGTTATACAAACGTCCCTCGGCTACATCCCTGACCCCCCAAAAGGAGGAAGAAGGGTCGTAGTGGAACGAAAACTTAAGCCTAAAGTCCACCGGGTTCACGTTTCAGCTGAGCCTGGTACCAGAACACCAAAAACAATTCTCTTTTTCGACCGTTCTTTGGCATTTTTTCCTGTTTATTTTTATTTATTTATTTATTCAATTTATTCTTACGTTGGGTTATTGTATTCGACTCTCGTAGCGAAGGGGTTAACGCCTCTCTCTTGCCTTTCAATATGATAATGTTATGCAAAGGGTGATCCTTATATTAATCTCCTCTGCCTTGTGTGCTGCAGCAATGAAAAAGTTAATATGCGTTTTTCACCGTCTGTATTACCTTATCGAGCAAAAGATAAACAGAAATATGAGAGTGATGTAGGGAAACAGGAGATAGATAGGTGGATAGAAAGATAGGGAGATGGGAAAGGGAGAGGTAAAAATAACAGAAAGGAGAGGACGAAGACAACGAGAATGAATAAGCACGGAAACAAGTGATAGATAGGCAGATAGGTAGGGAGAGGGAAGAAGGAGGGGTAATAATAACAGAAAGGAAAGGACGAAGACAAATGATGTGGACACGTAAAAGGAATGTCCTAATGTCCTAGTGCCTCAACAAGTAAGCAGAAAGTTTGACTCATACAATTCTTAGCAATTTTCTTCCGAGACGTCATCGCAGTTGAGGAATGCAATTACTACTGAACACTTTCGATACTGATACGGCCTTCTGACTCTTTTTTTTATTTTTCGCACTTTTGCATGCCGATAACTGTCACCTTCGTCGGAACAGTGTCAGATTATTTACTCTGAGTCTTGTCCGTCAGTCCTTTATCGCTCAGAGTCAGTTTTTTGACCGCTAAACCCCTTCAGTTCGGTGACGTGTTGCTCATTTCTGTTCCAACCATCTCTAGACGATTCCCCTCAGGCATGGAGATGTGTGTGTGTGTGTGTGTGTGTGTGTGTGTGTGTGTGTGTGTGTGTGTGTGTGTGTGTGTGTGTGTTTTCGCTACAAGATGTGAAGGGAAGAGGATAAAAATCACTGGCGACCCGCTGGTTTGGTGTTCCTGGCTTGGAAGAAACTTTTTTTTCTTTTGTTCTGGAGAGTGACGCCTACACGCGGTGGCACCCATATAATCAGGCAGCATTTATACAAACGTGCCTCAACTCCCTCCGTATCCCCCGAAAATAGAAGGGTAGACCGCAAGAGACAGGCAAATTCACCAGTTTCACGTCAGTTGAGTCTGGGGCCAGAACAATAACAACTCCAAGATGTTTTATCTAAGTTAAATCAAGTAAGAATGACTAACTAACTGGCTGACTAACTAACAAACTAACTAACTAACTAAATAAATAAAAATAAACACCACATGCCTTCAGTCCAGCGACGTCTTCTTAATTTATAAGTTTGCCAAAAAATTCACTCAGGTGAGGAGAGATTTTTTTATTTTTCGAACGGGAGGGTCAAGTAGAGCGTTTTTTAACCTCTTCACTGTTATGGTACTATTCTGTGCTGAGTAAAATCGTCTGGTAGCAGGAAGAAATAGAGAAAAAACAAGGTACTCGAGCTGATAAGAATTAAAGTGTGGATCGAAATTCTGACCACATAAAAATCTTCAGCGTCCCCCCTTCCCCCCCCCTTTTTTTTTTTACCTATTATATCGTTTAGCCTTTTTGGGGGGAGGCACTTTTTTTTCCTTCTTAGTTTATGAGGCTGAAATAGCCCTTCTCCTGCAGTCTACTATCCTTTCCTTGGATAGGAAAGGAGTGGAGGGACACTTTTTCAGCCGGGCAGGGGAACCCCTTGGATATATCGGCGCCACCGCGTGAAGGCGTCCCTCTCCAGCACCACCTGGTAATGAAACGTGTTCGAAACGAGATATTCTTCACGAAATATTCTAGGTGGCATAGAAAGTTTCGTAGCACCCGTTCCTTAGCGATTTATTTTGCATATTACAATTATTACACCCAAATATTCCCTTCCATGGAGTAAATCGCTAAGGAGGAGGCGTTGCTGCATCTCCAGAGCCAGCTAGAGTGCGTCACGCACTCTAATGACTTTTTAAATTTAATTCTAGCTACCTTCAGACGATTTTATTCAGCTTAAGGGGAAAAATTCAGGTATGAGGGGATTAATAGAGTTTTTTTTTTTTTTGCCCTCTCGCTGCATATGGTTTCTTCAGAGTTTACAAAAATCGTTGAAAAATAAATAAAAGTATTAGGTCTTCAGTGACGAGGGGTTTAAGTTCTTTAGCATTTAGTGCAGTCTCTCTCTCTCTCTCTCTCTCTCTCTCTCTCTCTCTGCGGCAATTTACACTTTAACATTCTCCTCTCCGTTGTTTATATCGTTTTAATGTCGATATAGTTTGCATCAGTAACGTACAAGAGGATAATGACGTGTAATGAAGAGCAAATCGCAATGGAAAAAATGTTACGAAATTTTCAGCGACAGTCAATAGACGGGCCCAGTCAAGAATTCCAGTAAGATTAGCCGAAGTGATAATTTCTGACAAGTTCAAATTCCTTGTCTATTTTTTCCCGCTTTTCGTGTTCATGTTTTTCACTGTCTGATAAGCTAGTAAGAAGGGCATGGGTGTAATACGTATTAGCCTTTGCCACTTTGACGAGTATTTCTGAGCTGGGGTTTTCAGCAGGGCGCCGAAAGTTACCAAAAAATACAGGTCATTCATTTTTCCTTGTTCATATTTTTTCACTAACTGACAGCCTGGTAAGGAGGCCAAGGGTAAGGTAAGGCACTAGCTAGCACTTGAAACTCTGCCTGACACGTATTAGGTTTTAGATAGGCTATTGAAAATGAACGAAAATCATAGATCATCTGCTTTCTCTCTTGATACTGAAATGTTCACCATTCAGAAGGCGGATGTGTAACGTAAAGCCAAATGCAACAGCGGTTTTCGTATTTCCCCCCACTATGGCAGGCTAAGAATAAGGGTGAAGCATGGAATATCTCTCACTCTGTACCTGACACTTGCTGAGCATATTTAAACCAATACAAGTATGCATAAATGATAGTTTATTCGCTTTATTTTCACAGAGCGTAGACCGTTCACCAGGTTAATCTATGGCCCACCTTCAGTCGCTGTTTTCGTATTTTCCACCACACTAACAGGCTAAGGAGAAGGGTGAGGCATGGACTAGCCCTTACCCCTGTGCCAGGCCCATACCAACCTACTGTAAGCCAATGGAAGTGTGCAAAATATTCGGTTCATTCGTTTTACTCACGCCTAACGCCACTCGACTGTCTGACATTTTTGCCTTCATTTCGTATTCTCCACTAGTCTGGCAGGCTAAGAGCAAGGGTGAAGCACGGACTAGGCCTTACCCTTTGTCTGGCACTTAACAGCCCTTACTAGCCCTTTAACTTATTGCAAGTGGGCAATATGTGCGGTTCATCCTTTGACACTAGGTAGACGGTTGCCTAAAAATCATTCGCTGCGCTTTCGGATTTTTCACCAATTTGACAGACTGTTAGGGAGATAAGGGCAAGGGTAAGGTGAAGACTAGCACTTACCCTTTTCCTGAAACGTATTACGCTTTACTCAGACCATCAGAAGTG
>NC_137047.1:374562-457062 GCF_032717465.1 Coenobita brevimanus | reverse complement strand
TTAAAACTCAGTCGGTTTGTATCAGCTGTGTATCGTTGCTTGAGTGGATTCTTTTAAGCACGCCAAGCTGAATGATAAATGAAATTGTCAGTTTTAAGTCTCCATAAGCCTATATCCACTGTGAACTGTTTCCTGCCTGGATTACATCAGTGAACATGAAGCAGCCTGGACTGCCGTCCGCGTTCCCAATGATTTTATATGAACGTGCAGCATTATGTGTTTAAGCACGCCAAGCTGAAGAATATCTGGAATAGGTTGTATTAAATCTTCAGGTATCAGCTGTGAGCTTCATATCCCGTGATTTTAACCCCGAACATTATGAAACCTGGACTACTGATAGTGTTGTTGATCGTTTTGAGACATGGCGAGTTTCTCCCTCTTGCGATGTCTTCGAATGGTGGAGGGACTGCCTTGGATGCCGGTTTTGGTCATTTTTCTCCCTCCTGTAACAACACTGCAATCACCGGCAGGGAGAGCTGGAGCGCTATGGTGCAAAGGTGCAGGGAGGGAGACAGCGTAAAAGTAAGAGGTATTATGAAGGAGGATGACAGAAAAAAGGGAGAAATAAAGAAATACTGCGATGTGAATAAAGGAGAAATAAGGAAGGGAGATGACACAGGAAAAAAGGAAATAAAGGGAGACAACGTAGAAAGGGGAGACAGAGCAGAAAGAGGAGGCATCGTACAAAAGGGGATTGATGGAAAAGAGGATAATCTTCATCAGGTCACCACTCAGACAGCCAGTGTAAAGCATAGCAGTGCACGGGTGCAGAGAAGTAAAGAGATGCAACAGTTTTTCGAAATCATACCAGACGCATCGGTGAATAAAACTAACGCCGACATACTCAGATATTTGCAACAGACTGATATCCACATGCAGCGTTTCCTTCCTCGTTTTCTGTCTGGGTTGGATAGAAGAGGGAGGACGAGTGGCGAGGGAAAGCTTCTTATAATTACTGTGACATCTCCGGGACCCAAAAATGACCCTGAATACATCACAGTGGGAAATGAAGAACATACTGAAGACATCACCGTACCAAGTAGCAACGTTCGAGAAGAAGTCACTGAAAACATAGACTTAACGATATCAAGTAGCATCAGTCAAAGAGAGAATACTGAAGATTTAACTGTCTTAAGCAGCAGCACTGAGGAGGAGGAGGAGGAGGACCACTCATGGGCATCAAGTACCAAATTTGAGAAAGAAGGTACTGATGATATAACGGATGCTGAGGACCGAACGGTATCTGCTAGTAACATAGAGGAAAATGACGAAAACTTGAATGTATCCGAGGAGGGGGATACTGAAGGCGTAACAGTATCAAGTAGCAACGCTCAAGAGGAGAATGCTGAAGATCTGAGTATATCAGGGAGTAGCGCAAAGGATGGGGATTTGACCAGTAACAAACCTTCACCGCAAAATAATCTAGCAAACTCGGAAGAGGAGAATAATCTGAATGAACTTGGAGATGGAGCGGCCTATGGTGAAAATGATAATGAAGTCCCGGATGATGATAAAGTGGATGAGATTGATTACGATGCTTTAGGTTGGTATGTCGCATTCTAGGTAGGTTTGTAGCAGTTTTCTGTTTCATATTAATTTTGCACATTATTTTACACCTTAATATTCTTTCGTCTGTGGTGGTCACATTAGAATGGCCATGGATAATGATGAAAAAGAGATATGGGAAGAGAGGTGTGGATGATGATGATGATGAAGTAAAACTAGCCACAACATTGCTATAAAACTACCTATATTTAGACAGAAAAGTGGCACTGATTTCAGAATGCGGAGTGAAGAATGCGGAGGCAAGGATTTTAGGCGGGGAGCAGACTCTGCCTGGAGAATGGCCGTGGCAGGTGTTGCTGGTGCAGTCTTCCTCAGGGCGAGCCTTCTGCGGCGCCTCCCTCATCAACTCACGATTTCTTCTCACCGCCGCTCACTGTGCTACCCTGTTAGTGAGGTGTAGGCTTTGGCATTTACTAACACATTACTGTGCAGAGTTACTGTCTGTAGGACTTTGCAGGAAGGGCACCTAGCGTTCCACCTAAAGCCTATCATCTCATGGTCCTAACGCTCATAATCATATTTTGGAGTTCCCCACCTTGATTGGCTTTTGAAAATGCTTAGCCCTGTCCTTCTCAAAGGACCCTGGACACCAGTGGGTTGAGTCTGTATCAGGTACGAGTTTTGATTTACTTGTGCATTTAATCTTGTGCATTGTATAACAGAAGTCGGGGGCGTATATGATTAATTTGGTATAACAAGGAGGGGGTTGGGGGGTTACGGAACACTATAAAATTTATTAGCGACAAAAAAGTCTTACTGAAGACCCTGGTCAGATAACGTACGCACAGTTTAAAAATCGTACTAAAACATGGGTTGCAGCTTAATACTTGCAGGAACTTCGCTGAGCCGTGTCATCGCTGGAAAGGGATATTTTCTTCACAGCGCCACCGATTTTTTTTTTTTTCACTGTTAATATCTCTTTCTTAGCGCATTATTTTGCGTATTAAAGCTTGTTATTGCATTGTATATTATTTACATGCGCATCAGCATCTGGTCCTGTCCCCCCCTCCTTGCTCTCTCTCTCTCTCTCTCTCTCTCTCTCTCTGTATGTGTATGTATGTATGTATGTCTCACTCCAAATTAACCCCACTCTCCTCCCCTCAGCCTGCCATCGCACCAAATAGAGGCGTGGCTAGGGGGTCACAACTTAAGCCGTAGCACAGAGCAGGGTCGTGTGATCGTCAAGGTCTCCCAAGTCGTCACACACCACCGGTACGACCGCCGCACCCTCGCCTACGACCTGGCACTCCTACGACTCGCCCACAACGTCAAAAACACCCGCACCGTCCGACCTGTTTGCCTGCCCGATTCACGTAGGTATATTGGTGTTCTAGAGATGACGCCTTCACGTGGTGGCATTGATATATCCGGCCTCTCCACTGCCTGGTTATACAAACGTCCCTCATCTCCCTCCATGTCCACTGAAAGAAGGATGGGGAACTGCAGGAGGAGAACTTCAGCCAGCAGTCCACTGGGTTCACGTCAGTATAACCCCAAGGCCACAACAGAAACAACAACGTACAATAGAGTAGGTAGTTTGGGGAAAGTTCATGGATCATAGTCATAACAATCCCAATGAAATAGGATGATGATGATGATGATCATGATGATGATGATGAGGAGGAGGATGAGGATGACAGTGGTATTGATGATGGCTGTGATGTTGGTGTACTGTAGATAAAGACGGTGGTGTTAATGTTGTTGATACTGATGATGATGTTAATTTTTGTAATGAGCTGATAATGATGATAGCGTTGATGCTAATAATGTCGATAATGAAAGTGTTGATAATGAAGATGGTAATATTGATGATGGTGTTCGCCTTCAGAGGAATGGGATGATGATTTAGCGCGTGGTGATGGCGAAAGAGTCGGGGTGGTGGCGGGCTGGGGTCTGACGGAGGAGCAAGGCAAACCCTCGAGCGTACTCCTGCAGGTAAGACGGTACTGTTTGTCACTGCTACCTTGGCGCCTTTTATCATTTGCTCATTTTAATATCGACATAGATAATAACTAGACGACATCCAGACGTATGGTGCAGAATAAATCGCCGTGGAAGAACTGTTACCGATGCATCTCAGTGTGTGGTGTTTCTTTGCCCAGGTTCGACTCCCGTTCGTGAGCGTGGAGGAGTGCCGGCGACTCTACCGGAACATCAATCCTGTGACCGACTATAACTTATGCACCATGTACGATACGCCAACGCCGAAGGACTCGTGTAAGGTCAGTCAGTCAGTCAGTCAGTCAGTCACATCTACGGCAAAGGACTCGTATAAGGTCAGTCAGTCAATTTATCAGTCAGGCAGTCAATCAGTCAGTCACATCCACGGCAAAGGACTCGTGTAAGGTCAGCCAGTCAATCTGTCAGTCAGTCAATCAGTCAGTCATTCATGCCAATGGACTGGTGTAAGGTCAGCCAGGCAGTATCTGTCAGAGCTAAGGGAAAAGTTTGATAGACTTTAACCTGTATTATTGTCGGATTAGGATATTCTTTAGCATTTGATGCTGTACAATTTTATGCTTACCGATCTAAATGAACCTTGTGTGTGTGTGTGTGTGTGTGTGTGTGTGTGTGTGTGTGTGTGTGTGTGTGTGTGTGTGTGTGCGTGCGTGTGTGTATGCTGCGTGTGTGTGCGTGTGTGTGTGGGGGGGGGTATGGCGTGGTGTGTGTGTGTGTGTGTGTGTGTGTGTGTGTGTGTGTGTGTGTGTGTGTGTGTGTGTGTGTGCGTGTGTGTGTGTGTGGGGGGGTGGTATGGCGTGGTGTGTGTGTGTGTGTGTGTGTGTGTGTGTGTGTGTTCGTTTTGCCCTTCTCTTTTGTGACTTTGTTTTGTCCTCTTTGCCTTGTTTGTCTACATCAATTCCAGGGTCTCTCTGGCGGGCACCTGGTGGAGGAGGGTGGGGTTGGGCGATGGAGAAAATTCTGGGTCATTCGCTTGGCCCGAATCAGGTTTCTGCAGACGGTGGCGCTGCTAGGATTTGTAAAATAATTGTGATGTGGCCTAAGGAGAATAGGGATGTCCGGGGGTATTCCTCTAGAAATTGGAGGTAGCCACCGGAGTGGCCAGGCATATTCCAGGGTGGCCAGTGCTACCTTGGCCATCCCTCTAGCCACGCCACTGCCTGCAGGAAGGACGAAGAATGAAGACTGTAGAATATTCCCGAGTGTATAGTCTGGTTCATTCCATTAAAAAAAGTAAGGTAGTATAGAGAAACGATCTTATATTGTGAATTCCTCCGCAGGGTGATTCGGGCGGGCCTTTGGTGGTGGAGGGTGGAGATGGGCAGTGGCGTCAGGTGGGTGTGATCAGCTTCGGGTACGGTTGTGGACGACGAGGCTACCCGGCCGTATATACCCGACTCACCCGTTATCTGCTTTGGATATACATCAACATCGTCCAGATTGAAATTTCCTTCATGCCTACGTGATTGGAGACGATACAGCAAATGGGTTCTTGAGTAGAGAATTATTCGTCAGCCTGTCTCCTTGATGGGTGTGATTTCTGCAGTCAGTGAATAATTGCACAGACGTAGTTGATACATGGATCTATACTCAGTTTTTTTTTTCTTTATCGAGGCGAAGATGCACTCGGCAGGTTAGTGATGATTGAATGCAACATTACTTCATAATCTCATTGCTCGTTAATATCATGAATTGACAACATATATCTAAAGGAGAAATCTGGATTAGTAAATAAGTTATTCGGACATTGTGGATTCAGCCAGTCATCACCAACCTGTCAAGTGCATCTTCGTTTCGATTAAAAAAAAAAAAAAAAGAGTATAGTTACTACGGTACATGAGTTTGCTTTTTAAGTAATCTTAATACATCGGCAGGTTTCATCTTTAAAGAATGTACACCAGTCGTTTTTACATATGTTTTTATTCCTTGGCTTTTAGTTTCTATGAAGAATTTTATATACCCTGAACTTTTATGCACTCATGTAGATAAAAAACAGTCAAGTCTAAGCAGGTTAAGGTAATAAGAAAGGGGCAGATGGATGCTACTGTTAATCAATAGAATTGTAAACAGAGCTAATTCTGGAAGACTGATATTTCTTTGAACGTGATGGACATGTTCCTTTAGTCTATCCATCTATATACCTAGGCTGCTTCCCCCAAGGAAAGGGAGGTTCCATTAGTAAGTGGTGCAAAACACGTTTCCTAATTTCATTTATCATGATGGGTGTGAAAATGTTAACTTAGTGTTAAGACATGTATATATGTGGAAATGTATGAATCGTTCAATTTTTTTTCTTAAATAAACAGATGTCTTTCCCCCCAAAAGAAGTGAGTACTATGTACAATATTATCAGTTATGTAATGTATGTAGCTATCGTATTGCCGAAGTGAATGGTATGATGAATGAATCTGTAAAAAATGAGGATGCAGTGAACGGGAATTACTTCTTTTGAAAAATGTTTTTTTTTTCTCAGTGAGATTCTGCAGAGTGTTAACTGGGAAGGTTTAGAGTTTGGTTTTGTACAACATAAACTTTGTGGGTGTTTATCACGCGAGAGAGAGAGAGAGAGAGAGAGAGAGAGAGAGAGATTCAGCCAATGTTTTAAGTGACTGATGGTTCTTAAGTAAAATATATTTCACTAACAAAAGTTCTCCGGCATTTTTCATCCGGCTGTGGGGAATGGAGCATTTTACAGATAAAGATAGCAATCTGAGGGACAGTAGACGGGAGCGCCTACATCTCGCATGGCATATTACTACTGTACTTTTAGGTGCCTGCACTGAATGACCTGTCAGATGGTTTTGTTGTGGCCCAGTTGAGTGGCCGCTATAATAACAAATAGACGCCTGATGGTTTGTTGGGTTAAGGCGCTTCAACGGAATTTGACCCAACGAGAACTACTGTAGGGTATATCCGAAGGTTGGATAGTGTTTATTGTACACGCACTGCCACTCAAGGTCAATCACCTGGTCACGCCTCATAGAATGTCTGCAGATCTCGGTAGCCTAGTCGGCATCTCTGCACTACAGATGGATCCGTAAATAATTTGATGATAGAACATGAGTATGAAAAGAGGGTGATCGTCCTCTGAAGGTCATGGAAAGAATGAGATTATGGTAAGCATGACTCAATGTTGGCGAACCCTTTCTCAATGATAATTCCATCAATCTATCATCGAATCCTTATTTTCCCCATCAGGAGCGCAGGGACCCTGGACTAGGCAATTTAATTATGACATTCCAGGTGGGGATGATAAGCTTCGCTCGCACGTGAGCATCAGTTAGCAGGGCTGTATGATCTAATGAGGTCTAGCTTGGGGGAACATTTCACTTTCTCTCTCGCCCGTGAACATTAACCATTCCTCGGTAGTAAGGAAGCCCTTCCGGCTACATTTAGTCGGAGTGTACTTGGGTCATTTTATGACTATGCGTCGGTTAGTTATGGTTACCATTCAACGTAGTAAATGGTTTCCTAGCTTACAGTAAACTATTTTGCTTGCCACTCAATGTAGAGTCAACTGAAAGCAGCTCGACATCGAGTGAGTGGATGGCGGGTGCTGCTATCATGATCGTAAACAGTACAGTAGTTAAAAAAAAAAAAAAATGCCGTTGCACATTGAAGATTATTGCTGCTCGCTAATAATAAATGTTCTCGCCATACAACCCCTGAGCCAGTGCTTCCTTATTGAACAGAAAAGAGATGTCTAAGTGCAACTCCGCATTGTTAGTATACAAATAAAAACAAAAGCTAAGCGTTGCGTTGCGTTTATACTTCTTGTTTACATTCGAAGTATTCAGGCGTTTATGGTCCCTTTGGCACGTGGGAGTGCAGAAATTTGCTGTGAGAATCTGTGACTTGGAGTTTTGTATGTAAGTGTTCTTGTTGTTGTTTAACAATATGCGATCTCCAACAGTTAAAGAAGTTGTAGTAAGTCATGTTAACCCCATCAGGCTTTACGGAACAGTGGCTATCTCTTACTGGTGACACTGCACTTTTCCCCATGTTAGGTTATCCGGTCAGTGTAATTATTAATTTGCATTAGTAGTCCGTAAAAAGTGTCAGTAGAATGTAAAATTTATTGACTGTTTAAAGGAAATCCACAGAATCGTTGTTTATACGAATCTGCTAATGGACCCAGTGTCAAAATGCATGAAGGGATACGCAGAATCATATTGGCTATTCTAACTTGCAATATTATAAGCTGATAATGTGTAAGGAGACATATGACCACTGTTTATTATAGTTTTCTTCTTTTTTTCTGTACCATAGCACTTCATGAGATTTTTTTTTAGTCTGAGTGCATTTTTGTTTATGTGATCAGTAAAGCCCAAAAGTTGTTATAAGATCAACGGTGTTAGGAATGGTTTCCAAAAATGCATCCTTTTAGTAAAACGAGGGCATGCTGTAGAGGTACCATAGTTACAAAACTGACCTAACAGAATTAAAATGTAACATATCCTTGAAATAAGGAATTACTGTAGTTAGCTGCCTGGTGTCCCTGGGCTGTAAACATGGGAGGCTTTGTAAAACCTTTTCCTAAGGGATTTCTTTTCCATATTACACCTAAACAGACTTTTTAATGTAATTTATATTTAAATACAAGCATACACTAACTTATAGTAGTAACACATGATGTTGAGGTGTAATGTGCACAGGAAATTCTTAAGGAATAGGTGTTACGGTCTTCAAGAACATACAGTATATGGTCCTATATGACCAGATAGTGGAGAGATATATTAAATATGGTGTTAAGTTCTTTAAAAAAATAATAAAGTGGAAGGAAAAATTCACATGGGATTATATTCTCATAATGGAACCTTTTCCCCAAGTTCAGGCGATGCTCATTGGGTTTTAATTTAGTTTAGATTGGTTGGCATGCTTATTTATTTATCTATTTATCTTTTTAGCCTTTATCATTCTTTTTCTGTGCCTGTCCTCCTCTCTTCATATTTCTCCCTTCTTTCCTGTCACTTCTTATTGCTTTTCTTTCCTTTACAGGTGGCTTTACATTGAGTGACAAGCCAAATGGTTTCCTGTAAGCCAAGAAACCATTTACTATGCTGGGTGGTAACCATATAACCAAACCATACGTGCTCCCTACGTGTCAACAAGTGGGTTGGTGGAGGATTAGTGCCCATCCCCATAAAATAAATAACTCAAAGTCAAATGGCCACCCTTTATGGGATTGTGGCGTCTGGCAGTAGATAGATTTATCTTTTTTTTTATGAAACTGTTAACCTTGTTCCAGCTAGCTGAATCAAGTTCGCAAGTTTAGTTGTTTGCTTTGATTATGAAGGAATTCACTTGTAATATGTAATTTTTCTTGCAGAACAAAAATGGATAAGGAAGACGAAGATCAAAGTACTGACTACAACAGTGAATTCGACAGTGCAGATGAAGATGCTGAATTTGCCTTGTATGCCAATCTCTACTTTGACCCAAATCCAGATGTCATATCAGAAGTTAACAAGGAACCATGCATATCTGGGAATAAAAGCAGTAACGTTATACATTCAAAACCCATGGAACAATTACTGGAAACTGCTGTACCATGTGTAAAGGACTGCACTAATTTTGTGCAGGATGGTGGTGGTATGGTAGAGGGTTCGAAGGACAGGTGTAGATTACTGGAGAAACAGACTCTGGTCTCAGAAATATCCATGAGTTCATCCCCAAACATAAACCAAGGTGCCCATGAACACCTGGAGAATGGAGATCCTGACTCAGGATTTGTAGAAGGTACTAAGGACGGGTGCAGACTACAGGAGCAACAGCCTATACTGTCAGAAGAACTAAACTTAAATCACAATGCCCCTAAGCAGCTGGAGAATGGAGATACAGCTTTGAGATTTGAGGTTGATAATGGAATTCTTGCACACATTACTGCACCTGTACCAGTACCTGGTAATGACGTATGTAAAACTGTTGATACAAGAGGAAATGCAAATCAGAAGAAGGGAAAGGGGGATAGTTCAAATGATCATGATGTAAATAGTTCCGACAACAAGTTACTTAGTAATGTATCTAGAGCTGTTGACACAAGAAGAACCACAAATCACAAACAGGGGAAGAAAGCTAGCTCCCAGATTCTTGATATGAATATTTCCCACAATAAGTTAGGTAATGATGTGGCACGGTCAGGAAGAGAGAGATTGTCGAGTCACTGCAGTGAAGGTAGTATTCCTGGTAATTTACCCTTGGATGAACTGTATTTCAATGTTCCACCAGCTGATAATGTTGCTGAAGCAGAATTACAGGATAAACTTGCAGTGTTTGATAAGAAGAAAGATAAAGAGTTCCAGGAGACAAGAAACAAAACAAAATCAAGAAAAAGAAAGAGAAGCCTAACTGAAGATGATGATGTGCAAGATGTTGTAGAAGATTCAAGGTGTGACAGCTTAACAAAATTAAAAGGCAAGAAAATTGCAAAAGCACAGACAGAAAATGAGGAGCACAAATCATCATCGGGAAATGACTCTGATGATGAGGTTTATATACTGGGACTACCCAACTCTAAACAATATGAAACAGTTACTATATCCTCCACCACCTCCGAGACTGAAGATGTGGATGGAATGAACATGTGTGAAGATAAAACAAATAATTTTCATAGCTCAGTTGACAAAGGACCTGCAAACATTGCCAACAGCAGCAGAATTGATACAGTTGCTCACTTATCATTAACTGAAATCCTAAGAAGAAAAATTAATGGCCCAGCTGAAGATACCATATCCTTAATATCTCTAGACTCTGACGGTGACAGCAGTAGTGATTCAGATTATGATATGTCAGATTTTGATAAGACAGCCGGCACAAATTTAACTTTAAATGTCCATAAAGACTTGTCACAGATTATAAGTGGATTGCTTAGTAGGCAGGATACTGAGAAGTCCAGAAAACAGTCTGCAAGTCCTGTCACTGAAAGCATCAAACCCAGTTATGATTATACCCACAAAAGACCCAACTCAAAGAAGGTCCCCTCTTGTACGAAGTGGACGCAAGAGATGGTCAACTTTTATGATTCTGATGTGTCAGAGGAGTTTGATGTGAGTGCCATACACCAGCAGCAGTCAAGTAAGTTGTAACTTTTTGCTAAATTTTTGATGTATTTTTATGTCTTTAGTAAGCTCCTAAAACTTCTTTCTTATCAGAATGTTTCTGCATATGTCACTATTCTTTTCTGTGACCTTTATGGAAACCATATTAGTTCTGGTATGTACCATAAAAGATATAAATGACACAAGAAAATATTAAGGTGTTAGAAGTAAAGTAATTCAGTAAGGAAGAGTGCCACAGAGCCACATAAAGTAGACAAAAATAAAATCTCTTTGGCCTGTGTACTCATTAAGGAAGCTCCCAAACACATCTTTCTTTTGTGTATTTATATTGATACATAGCATTTTAATAAACACATGAATGTTTATGCAGCCTAACCTGGTAATAACAATGTTTAAACAACAGAAATGAGCTTAATAACTACAGTATGCAAAAATATTGCTAATGAAGAGCTGCTAGAAAGCCTCCAGTGTTTTCGAGAATTCCAACCATTTCATTCTGAGCTGGCTTCTTTTGAAATACTGTACAGATGTTCGTTGTACTGGGACTTTGAGAGTACTGTATGCACTGTAGCTTTATGGTGTAACTTTATGGATGCTTTCACTATTTTACAACTTCCTTCATATTTCCCACAACTCAGTAGTAGAGTAAGACAGTAATATGGCTCTACATCCTTCTTTTAATGGTTTTTCATGACGAGTACCATATTCTTTGTACAGTTCAACCAATCAAAATTTCCAGGAAACTTATTTACCATAAAGCTTATCAACTGCATCAGTGTAGCTTGGTTAACGTGTGTGTCAACAGTTCTTTGTTGTTGCAAATGATGTGCTGTCATTAATCAAGGCACAGAGAAACTGTCACATTTCACTTGCTAAATATTGCTTCTTCTTATTGATCCTTATGTCTACTTCTGTACTGGAAAGGGATGCCTTTCCATGGTGACACTGATGTAACAAGGTGATACTGCTGGCCATTCATAAAAATGTCCCTCAACCCTCTCCCTGTCCTCCAAAAGAAGGATTTTGGACTGCAGAAAGGCAGTTTCAGCCTGCAGCCCACAAAGGTCATTTCTGGATGATCCTGGGACCAGTATAACAATAATCCTTATGTCCAGTTTTATTTCAGATTCAAAGTCTGATTGGCACATCATCAGAGAGGACCTCTATGGAAGCAGCAAAGGAAGATACTACAGCTATCAAGAGAGGTGTACAATATGTCGTCAGTTTGGACACCGGTCCCATGAGTGCAAAAGAGTGCCTCATTGCCACCTGTGCTCTGACACTTCCCACACACAGCGACATCAGTGCCCAAAGAACTGCTGCTTCCGGGTGAGACACACATAGATACGGGGACTGGAGGAGGTAGGAGAGGGGGATGCTTACTGCACAAGGTCCAAGCGAGGAGGTGAAGGGTCACCCAGTACTTGGCCACAGTTGAATGCATATTGAACCAACTACATTCATTGGATTCTAAATACATCCATCATCAAATCCTGTGTTGCCCCATGAGGAGCGTAGGAGCCTGGGGCTAGGCTCTTGACATTTAAGATAAGAGTGAATTCTAAATACACAGCAAAAATTATTATTTTACATTGATATCTTCAGTTTCTCCCTGATTATTTACAAACTGCATTGGATGTAATACTCACGTTGAAATGATCTTCACAACTGTAAAGACTGTATTCCAGCACTGGGAACTTCCGACGAGCAGCCAGCCACCACCGCTTTTGTTTATTCTTATTTGCTGGAACACAGAAGAATAATTTCCCAGGTGTGCTTTTGTCTGTGCACTTACAGATTGGGACGAAACACCAGCAATTATTCCTCTTGTCACTGAACATTCTTGGAGGCCAGAAATAAGCACAGAGTATGCAGGCTACATGTAAACAAAGTTGACTATGCCACCTCAGTGTGAGTAGTGAAGTTACTATTGATCAGAGGCCATTTCAGAGTCCAATGATTTTTTAGCTACATTGTCTATTATTTTTTCATATACCGGGTATTTGCAAAAAATTTTGGAAAAAATGTAATAGTAATTTTGTGTATTTTTTACCAGCACAAAAATTCTACCTAAAAAAAAAGTTTTGACTGGAAATTCGTCTATTAGGTACATTAGCTAAGTAAGTTGTGGTGTGAGGAGCTGCAAGGGAAAGTAGGATATGATAATGATGATGCTGATGTCACTAATGTGGTGATGTCTGTGTTGTGAGGGAGATGCATGAGGTAAATGTGTTGTCTGTGTTATTAGAGTGGGGTACATGAGAAGTGAGTGAGTCATTGTGTGAAAGGCTGCATAGGAAGGTAGGATATGATAATGATGTCATTGTATCTAATGTGTGTTTTTTGCAGTGTGGAGATGAATACCACAGTTTCTGCTATGACACAACATTCTCCACCCAATGCTATCGTTGTGGCTTCAAAGGTCATACCAGCAGGCTATGTCCAAGTCTCTGGAGGGATTACCATTTAACAGTAAGTTCAGATGGGATAGTTTAACCCCTTCACCACATGGGTAGACTTATTTTATTGTGCTGTCTTCAGATGATGATGATGTTCAGTCTCACTTTTATGCTGTTTGTGGTATGCAGTATCATTTAATGTCAAAACAGATGGAATAGGTTACTGGTAACTTTGCCACACTGGATGCTGCTGCACAAATATGCACACATTCAGTTGGCCTTTTCCTTACCTTGATATAAGTACAGTACTGCTGGGAAGTATTTGTTGCCTAATTATGAGATCCCTTTAACCAATGAGAATATGGACCCTACTTCCACCTACTTTTCATGTGTTTTTAGAATGTGGTAGCCTAGCCTTAGGCCCCTGTAAGTCATTTTTCCCCCCCCTTCACGTGTTTAATAGGTACAGTATTTATGATGGTATGTGTGGAAGGTGTGCCAATAAGGTGGAGCCGGAATTCCAATGGCTTTAATGATGATGGAATAAGTGTATGGCTCATTCCATTGAGCATGCTGTTGACAGCATATCAAAGTGCTGTATGTTTTTTCCTTTCACATCCTTTATATACCCTGCATCACCCAACTTACAGGTAAGAAACAGAGGCAGGATGGTGATGATGATGATGATGTATCCAGGAACTTGAAATGTATGAATTATTGTGTGATTTATTTCACTGGGCATCATATTAATAGTTCCCCCACCTTCATGCTTTCTTTTTCATTGTTTCTAGATCCTACCTCACCCAATATTTAGGGACCGGGTATGGAAAAGTACAGGATGATGATGATTATGATGACTGTGTGGCCCATTTACCTGAGCATACTGTTCATAGTTCTCCCACTGTCACATTTCACTTCCTTCTCCCTCATTCCCTTTTTAGGTGAGAAAAACAAATGTCAGAATGGTGATTATTTTATTATTTTGTTTATTTATATATTTGTTAATTATGTAGGTCAGATTAATAACAATGTTTTTTTCCAGACGTCTGGCCTCATAGCAGAAACTTATGGTTCGGCACCTGTGATGAAACGTTATTGTTACATGTGTGCCCAGAGAGGACATTTCGGCCATGAGTGTCCTGCTAGATATGTCCGCACATGCCCTTATCCTCCAGTCTCCCAAGAAGTCCGCTGTTACGTGGAGGAACCTATGCCCTCAGGTGATGTTCAGATCATCTACCCAGAGGAGGAGAAAATCAGTAGAGTAAGTGTTGAGCTGATGTGGTTGTGCTGGAAAGTATTTACTGTGAGTTAGTATAGCCTTGTGGAGTGAGTGTAGAGTGAGAAATTGACTAGGCATGTGACCTGTACATATATCAGTGTGATGAATGAGGGGGACCAAGGATCAGATGGAGGGATGGGTTGGAGGAGTATATAAATTAGGATGATGTGAAAGGAGAGATAGAAGCTTGTTGGTGGAGGAAAGGGTGACATGGAGGGAACTTTTTTATGGCTAATCCTTAGAATTAGGCAAGTAGATAGACCTTGCTGGAAGGACACAAGTCAAGAGTGAGACTAGTGGAAATGAGTTATTTGAGAGGAGCATATGAAGTTACACGGAGAGACAGACTGACAAATAAGGAAGTGAAAGAGCATTGTGGTGTAGACGTGGATTGATAGAAAGCGTTAGGAGAAATACAGTGAGGTGGTTTGGCCATGTGGAGATGATGGAGAGCAAGAGACTAATGAGGAGAGTGTATGTGAGTGAGGTGGAAGGGAGGGAGAGGGAGGGGGAGGCCAAGAATGAGATAGAGGGATAGAGTGGGGGTACCTGTATATGAGAAAGGGGAGTGTGCGCTGGGAGCAGGGCAGAGAAATAGCAAGGGACATGGCAACATGGAGGCAGTTTGTTTGTGGCCACCCCTTACAGGATTAAGGCATCTGGCAATAGATAGGTAGATAAATAGATGAAGTACGGTACTGTATGTGCTTAAAGAAAATGTGCGTGTATACAAAACAGTACATCATACAACATACAGACATAGTGTATACAGTACACTGATCAGGGACACATAATTGCTTGACTGATGGAAGCTTGCTTTTCAGAGACAAAAGTTCACAATGGTGCCACTAACAAAAAGGCAAAAATTAATGCTGAGGCATAGAAGAGGTGCGCTTCTCAGGGAAATAGAGAAGGTGACTGGAGCCAAACTTGTTATCCGATTTTTCAACAGAACTTGTCAGGTAAGTTTGAAATTTCTTTCAGTAAAAGCTTCTATTAACCAGATGTTGCCCATAAGGGTTTACATCTGAGGATTGGTTGTGGCTTGTTGCTCATATAATGTAATTTAGAAGCAAGCAACTGGTCCCTATTCCCTTAAATGTGTTTAATGTCAGAAGTGAGTAGCCTATCAACTGGGCCCCTATGCTTCTGTTGGGGCAAAAAGATGGAGTGATACGGAGGTGAATTGCTGCATGAAAATATTGTGATACCAACTCTTACATATGGAAATGAAGCTTGGACTTTGTTGGAGGGACACAAGAGTGAAAGCATTGGAAATTATTTATCGAGAGGAGCAAATGGAGTCACATGGAGAGACAGACTGACAAATAAGGAAGTGAAGGAGTGTTGTGGTGTGGATGTGGGTGTGATAGAAAGCATTAAGAGAAATACATTGAGGTGGTTTGGCCATATGGAGAGCAAGAGACTGATGAGGATAGTGTATGTGAGTGAGGTGGAGGGGGGGGAGAAGGAGGGGGAGGCCGAGGATGAGATGGAGGGATGGGATGGAAAGGTATATGATAGAGGGGTGTGTGAGTTGGGAGCAGGACAGTGAAATGGCGAGGGACAGGGTGACGTGGAGGGGATTTGTTTGTGGCCACCCCAAACGGGATTGAGGCGTCTGGCAATAGATAGATAGATAGATGGACATTTAACACAATCGATTATAACATTCTATGATTTCCGTGTTTTAGGATCATGCATTGTAGAGAAGCTGGCTGTATGTCTAAAAGTAGTTACATTGTAGTTTGTTATATTTTTTAAGTAGACCAATGGTAAGAATTTATTTTTCTCTATTCTAGGTTTGTATAAATGGTAGTAGAGATGCTCAGTCCCAGGCCAAAGAAATGCTAGAGCTGAAGATGCAAGAAGTTGGCAGTAAGAGAGACACCATGCTGCTGGAGAGTCGGCATAGAAGTCTGAATTGGGGCTCCCAATTTCTCCAGTCCCTGACCAAGGGCATGAGTAAGGATAGGATTCTAATGAAGCTGAGGAATTTCAAAGATCAACTGCATCAGCCTCAGTTCAAATCAAGGAAGGATTTTAAAAGGAGACTCAATCGGCTGGAAATACTACAGAGGAATATTGTGAGGAATGCAGCACCCTATGCAAAGAAGACGGTTCAGGAAATGCAGCAAGATTTGAGGAAGTTGTCAATATCTGTAGGGTCGAATGATGAGGGCAACTTAATTGACCATTTCATATCAGAGGTTACTAAGTGTAATGGAGATTCTCTGCCTGAGGAAGTGTGTAAGTCCATCAGTGAATATGTTACAAGTGTGTTTCACCCTTCACTGGAAGATTTAGACAGAATCTTGGAGCGTGCATCAGTGCACATGAACTACCAGCCATATTTACAGGAGGAAAATCACAAAGAAGAGTCAGACAAGAAGAAAGGAAAGGAAGGTAAACTGCAGGAAAGTCAGGTAAAGAAAAAAGGAAATGGAACACCAGATTTAATGCCAAAGGCCTCTGAAGGTACTTTTAATCTTGTGGGAAGTCAACAAAGTGAGAGAAATAAGAATGAGATTAATGATCAAATTAGTGCATCAGTTACGGATTGGAAACTTACAGAACAAGCAGAAGATGTTCAGAATTCTCTGCCAGGCAGCAAGAATGCTGGTAATGGAAAGCAGCATGCAGATGACAGTTTACAAGAAAATGAAGTAAACAGAAAACTAGTTAAAACAGGCACTCTTGATTATTCTGAATATGAAAAGACTGTTCTCCCAAATCCTGAGTTGACCTGGAAAGGAAAAACAGAGAAAAAAGGAAAAACAAAGAAAGAGAAGAAGTTTGGTCTAAAGAAAATTGATGAAGCTGCAGGTGCAAAGAAATTTGAAGGATGTGGTAATGGAGTACAGAAGATCAAAGGAGTTAAAACTAGTGGTAAGAAGAGTAAAGTTGGTGTTGGTACAAGTGCAAAGAAAATTAAAAGACTTGGTGCTCATACAAAGAAAATTAAAAGAGCTGATTCTGGTATTAAAAAAAATCAAGAAGGCCCAAGTATAAAGAAAAGTAAAGGAGTTGCTACTCATGCAAAGAAAATCAGAAGGGGTGTTGGGAAGCAAGTTGAAATAGATGATGTCACTGTGAAGAAAACTAAGGGAAAAGGTACTAAGGTGAAGAAAAACAAAAGAATTGTTGCAGGTAAAAAGAAAACAGAAGCAAACAGTGCTTCAAAAAGTGAAAATACTGCAAAGAAGTGCAAAGTGATGAGAGGCAAGAAAGCGAAGAATTTCCCAGATACAGCAAGAGGTCATCCTTCCCCTAGTGGCATAAAAAACAAAGTGCTTCATGGTCAAAGAACTCAGCTTGTCAGACAGAATGGCTTATTTACTGTATTGCTTTGATTTACTAGACTGGATTTAATTTTTGAGAGTTTTATAAGACTTCCAGGAAATCACTGAACATAGGTTACCTTTAGTATATGTACTGTATATACCAGCATAGGGACTACCCAGTATGATTGTTGTGATCCCAGACTCATCTGCAGGTGAACCCCATAAGGCTGCAAGTTGAAGTTACTCTTCTCATTCTCTTTTCAGGAAATAGAGAGAGTTGAAGGATAGTTGTATGCCCAGGCAGTGCATTAGTGTTGCAAATATGTCTCTTTCTCCAGCACCAGTAATAGGTTAGTTGCAAAAAAGATGTTGTAATGCCTGTAAGGTAGAGTCAGGATTCATGGGGTGTGAATCATGAGTGAGAGTATGGGTCATTTCATATAGGGAGGTCTATCTGTCTCTCTCTCAGGGTGTAAAAAAATTATTATTTTTGTTTATTTAAGTTTGGCGCCTGGTGGTTTAGTGGGTAATTACGGCGCCTCAGTCGATTAAGCCAGTGAAAGTTTATATCCAAGGGGTTGGTTGGGGTTTATTGCTCACATAATGCCACTCAGGGATGAGTGAGGCTGGTCACTCACATCTTAAATGTCAGGACCAACTTGCCTTGCCCTGGGCTTCTACGCGTCTCATGGGGCAACATGAGATTGGATAATGGATGGATGAAATTACAGGGAGTCCTCATTTTAAGAAAATAATTGGTTTCTGAAGGTCTTTCGTAAGTTCTTTTTTTCGTGTCATTTTTTTCCCTTAAACTTCTATCAATCTTAGTAGCCCTTATTTTCATGCATGTATGGTTAATGTAAACGAGCATAATATACAAAGACTGTGATATATTTATGTATTCTGTACAGTACTGCGTAAGAAAAGTTCCTCGTCCTTTAACATTGTTCCTACAGTTGAGGGATTCAGTTTCAACACACGTGCTACATCACTCATCCTCTCTCCTCCCTCCACTCTCGTAAATATGTCCACTTTGGTTTCCATTGTAATTGCATGCCATTTTCTCCTGCTACCATCACCACTTTCACTACTTTTCTGTTTCTGAGACATTTTGGGGGAAATAATCAAGTCTAAATGACAAAAATCGCAGCTGATGTTACTTGTGTTAATAACAACAATGCTTCGGGCTTCAAAGCAGAAGGAAGGTAGGAGCACACAGTTGGCATCTGTTGTGGACCACGGACTTGTACTTGGCGTGCGGTTTGAATCAATACCGTTCCCCCCCCCCCCTGAAAATTCTTTCTTTCGTATCTGCAGATTTTTCGTAAGTTGATACTTTGTAACTAGAGGTCTGACTGTAATTGCATAATGAGGTATTGGCCCTATGTCCAGGTAATATATTTATTGTGTTTGGGTATTATGTGTTTAAATTCCCTCTTTATATATCTTGGCAGGATACTGTACAGTCAAGTCTAGGGTGTGTGCTGGTAAAATACTACGTAAAGTGAAACGCATGTAAGTAAGGCATGTTTTACTTTTGATATATAAGTTAAAGGAAAAATAATAATAATAATAATAATTTTTTATTTCAAAACAACTTAACCTCTTTAATTGAATGACGTATTTTTTTATTTTTCTCTTGATACTTTGAGGCAATTGTATTCAGTAAAGAGACTTTTTGAGCTGTAGGAGTTTGGTATAGCCTCAACTAACCCATCACTATTAGAATTCAGTCATAACTTGAATAAAATTGTCAGGAGGTAACAAGAATATACCCATATCAATAAAACACTTTATTAGATTGAAGGGGTTAATAGTGAATCGAGCAACATTAAGTGAAAAACAAGAGTTACAGGTAATTCATCATGAACGTATCCCCTTCAGTGTGGATGAAGTAATTTTTAATTTGTTCTTACTGGTACCACATGATTTTATTCAACATAGGAAAGGACTCTTGTTTTGAAGAGATTTGTGAACACTGAGTCTGAGTGATGTCCATGTTACTTTATTCTTGCTGCTGCCAAACAGTTTTCATTTTCTTCTTTCAGTTCTTCCTCTTCTGTCTTTTTTCCTTCATTTTTCCTCTTCCTTCTCTCTACGGCTGACTTTACACTCGGCGACAAGCCAAATGGTTTCCTGTACACCAGGGAACTATTAACTATGCTGGGTGGTAACCATATAACCAAATTATAGCGCCTGGTGGTTTAGTGGGCAATTAAGGCACTCCAATTGGGTTGAGCTGGTGAAGGTTTACATCTTAGGGGTGGTTGGGGTTTATTGCTCACGTAATGCCACTCAGGGATGAGTGAGGCTGGTCACTCATCTTAAATGTCAGGACCAACTTGCCTATCCTCGGGCTACTGCACCCCTCATGGGGCAATGTAGGATTGGATGATGATGATAATGAAAGAATAGTGAAGAAGACATTCCTGTGCCGATAGGGTTAAGGTTGCATCTAATCCTTCCAGTTAAAAAAGTGTACTGAAAGCTCTGTTAAATAATCATGAGATGCCAAGAGTTAAAAAAAAAAAAAAAAAAAAAAAAACATTCCAGGGCTCAGTGGGTTTATAATGAAATACCTTTAAATGAGGATTACCTATGGCAAAGTGGACAGATTCCATAAACTTATGAGCATTTCTATGTTGTAGTATATTTTTGTTTCTGCAGGAAATGTAAGGAAAAGGTGCAGAATCTTCCCATGGTTCCTGTTCTCTCTGCAAAAAAGGATATCTAAGTTAAAAGAGAGATATAACAATAAGCCTTAAGTGTATTATATAACCCCTTTACATTGCTGATTGTGGTAAATGGTGATGAACATCATCCACTTACTTGATGTAGTGCATCCTACTTCTTTCCTCACCTTTCTGTTTCTGTTCTCCTCTCTTCCTACTATTCCCATCTTTCCTGTCACAATATTTTTCTTTGTTCCTTTTCAGGTGGCTTTACATTGAGTGACAAGCCTAATGGTTTCCTGTAAACCAGGAAGCCATTTACAGTGCTGGTTGGTAACCATATAACCAACCTACACGTGTTCCCTGTGTGTCAAGTGGGTTGGTGGAGAGTTGGTACCCCTCCCCGTAAATCCACTAACTGAGAGACAAACAGCCACCCCTTGTGGGATAATGGCATCTAGCTATAGATAGATATAGATGATGCTGATGAACAGTTAAGTTTATTCTTTCTTTCTACAGATTATATTCAGTGTAGGACCTCTGTATACCAAAGAAGTTAACTAAAGCCATTTTTAGCCTCTGCAGTTTGAAAGGTCTTCGCTAAACTAAATCAAATCATCTGGTGGTAACAAGAATAAACTGAAAAATGGATATTACCAGATTCAAGGGTCACATTTCTTATTTTCTACTTTATCTTGATTTCCGAAACCTCCTGTACGTAACCCCTTCTATATAGTTATGTATTTTAATCTTTATTCTTGCTGTTTACTCTTGTTCTGATTAGTCCTACCTCTGTCTATCAGCTCTGGTCCAAACATCCTGTGACATCTCAATCCCACTAGTTTGTGTCCTAAAACACTGACCCCTTCCCATCCATTACAACTTTTCAACACAAGAAATTTAAACAGTAAAAATGTCCACACAGTGTAAACTGGATATTTATTAGAAGAGTAGGAAAGGAGCTTGGATTTGTCAGGCCAACAGCAGCGAAATACGGCCACTTCAAGAGGGCGTCACAACCCAGCCACCAATGCCAAAGTCCCCACCCTGACTACAGGACGAGGATCAGGAATTTGGTGGGTGAAAATTGAGATTATCCAGTAAGATGTGGTATTAGTTAATTGCAGTGGATGATATGGCATTGTATTCTTTCCATAGCATTTCATGACTAGCATCATATACTCTTTTTACCTTAACTTGGCCTAGATTTTCTTCTTCTTGCAGTGGCAGAGGTAAGGGGGTAGGATGAAGTGGCTTTCAACTATTTGTGTATCCATTAATGACGTCTCCCCTATGCTGATTAAAATCATCTTGTTGTTGTAGTCCCAGACTAGACTGACCATGAACCCATTGGACTGCAGGAAGAACTAAGTTGCTCTTTTGCAGTCCACCATCTTTCAGGGCCTCAGGGGATAGGGAGGGACTGGGGGGACACTATAATGCCAGGCAAAGGAACCACCCACTTTTATTGGTGCCACCACATGAAGGTGTCCCTTCAGCAGCAGTTTCAAGTAGAAGCACGGATAAAATATAAAAACGAGCTGAAAGGATTTAATAGGCAAATTACCCAAATGCAAGGCTATTAATTTAGTCCCTTCATGACATTCTCCAATCCATTTTAGTGCAATTTTCCTATTATAAATGGCACTTTTAACATGCAGTGCTATTTTTATCAGCTATTCATTATCCATATCTCCTCCAAGTTCAGGCAATGAATGTGTCGACGCCTTAGCTCGTTCTGCTGCCCAGTTTCCTTGCCTCCCCTTCCATTTTGTCCTCGTCAATGACTTCTTCCCTGCCTTCTCCAAAGTTTTGTCACATAGATGACTGTTTTGCTGGTCCTTGGCTATAATTGCCAAAGTTCATGCTGTTAAGCTCCTCGTTGTTCCTTGGTCCAGCCCTTGCCATTGAAACTGCCATTGGGACATCGCGTTGGCCTGTCTCGCAAATGGCCATTTAATGTCTGGGGATCCTCCTTCAATCTGTTCGAGTTGTGACACCCCCTTGTCTGTTTACCATATACTTTTTAGATCGCCTTCTTTAAGGGGATGTCGGTCGTCAGTGTGTCCCCTTTTTATTTGATCTTTGCTTTTGGAAGATGAGTCCCGGGCCTTTTCTGTAGCACGTTTTATGTTTTTATCCCGTACTGGTTTTTATCTTGTCTTTAATTTGTTTTTGCTTCTTCGTTCCTTTTAGAAACGTTTTCCCGTTCTTTTTCTTTTCTTTTAGTTTATGATACCTTACTTTCATAGTGATTTCCACTTTTTTGGTGATTTCTCATACCGTTTTATTGTACCCTATCTCTCCTTTCTAACCTTAGTGCCATATAGTCTTTGCTACCTGGCACTAAATATTCATTATACCTATTCTCTACCAAGTTTTGGTATACAGTATTCGAAAGTTTCAGCATATCTCATTAGAATTTAGGCTGTTAATCGCATGATATTGAAGTTTGAGAGCAAGTTAGCAGATTTTAATTTTTTTTCTGCCAGTCTTTGGTGATATGGCACTTTCAATAAATCTCTTGGCATTCCCTTCTGAGGTCGTGCGTGTAGATACACTGTAACATATTTTGAGTAGTTCTCGAGTTTCGTGATCAAATTGAGCGACTTGGCTGATATAGCTAAGTGAATTCGGGCAGGTGGTTGGTGGTCGGTCATATTCCTGGAATTTTACGTTAAGTTCCCAAGTTTTGGCAACAATATAACAATTTCCACATGTACTTTAGCACTTTCCTAGCACGAATAAGGTTGTAGTGACGTTAGGTGGTGGTGGTGATGGTGGTAGTTGGCGGTATTGATGGTATCGGTGTCGTATGCATGAAGTGACATGCTGAAAGTTACCGTTCCGCTCAGTGCGAATTCAGATAACTGGGTGTGTATGAACCCATATGCTGATAATAATTATTTTATTTTCCATTTAAAATTGCCGATTCGGTAATGCGTTGCCCCGCCCTTTAATTATCGCGCTTTTGGGTTTGTTTGTTTACTGTGTCCCTTTAAGTCCATGTGCTTATCCTGAGTCGTCGGGAAGACTTTTAACTGCAGTGTCGTGAAGAGCCGCGAACCTGGCAGCGACATCATAATGATATTTTAAAAGATTTCAAAGAATTCCTGAGGTTTTCAAGATTTATTGAGGTACTTGGTTGATCCATTTTAATTAGTGACATTACTATGAGTAATTGAATATTTGAAATATGAGTCGTGTTGTTATTCTCACATTACCAGGAGTGTAGTGCCTGAATTTCTCTTACTTCATTCTGGTTTATGGTGAATGTGTGGTGTTTATGTGATTATGAATTTATTTAGGTTGGTTTTTGAACTTGAAAAAGTATTGTCCACAGACATGGGACCCCTGGCAGTGTATCCACCTTGAACTTTTTGTGAGCCTGAGGTTAATAATTCACAAAATATGGTTTGGGGCAGCAACACTGTATTTTTATTTAGAGGAACATACAGTACTGTAATTCAGCAGTGATATTATTGAGACACAATATAGAGTGCATAGGGAAGCATATAGTTTGTGAAGCACTAGTAATTATGTTATTTTTAAAAAATGATTGGTTACAAGTTTGCTGACAGCAATATTTTTGTGTCTTGCCTGGCAGATTAATAGTACAGGCAAACCCTGATGTACAATATCCCTATACGTGATACCCCGGATTAGTGATGGGGATATAAATGCCACCCTGCCCCGTCTAACGATGGATGAGCCCCAGTTTAATGATGGGTCCTTCGATGTTTTGTCTGGGAATGATGGGCCAAAAGTTTGAATCATGTGCTTTTCCACGGCCAGCTGAGCCTGCCCGCCTGGCAGGGTGCGCAGAAATGCTTTCACTGCCCCCGCACCCGTCATTCACCTTGCATGCACCTATAATTCTTCTCTCACCGGCCGTCTCTGAGTGAGGAACTCCCTCATGCATGCCTACCCTGCATTGTGTTGCATCACCAGCATTATGCAAGCTGCTATTTTAATGCATTGTTATTGCATCCCAGCATTGCCATGAGTAGGGCTGTGATACTAGTCATGTGTGGAGTGTGATTTTTTGTGAATTTTAGCCTAAATAAGTGTGATTATGTCTGGTAAGGGCACTGCATGTGTTGGGATTAGTGAGTTATTTACAGATGTTAGGCTTAGGTTAGCATCTTATACAGCTGTTAGGCCCTTTAGATTGACTTTAAACTTTTGTTTGGACTCATTTAGGTGGGTTTAGGACTTGTTGGGGGGGAAACCCAAGGCTTAAAATCGCATCCCTATACTTTACATGTTAAATCGGCCCCGATATTTGATACCCTGCCTAGCGATGAGATTTTACTTAACCAATTGCATCGTTAAACCGGGGTTTGCCTGTACCTGATAAAGATGTTAGCTGCTAGCCCGGTAATATTTTGCATGTATTCGTGGTAGGCTATGTAGTTATGGTGGTCGATCCATGTATTATCAATCTGTTCATTTTATCCATAAGTCTGGTCATCCACTCTTCTATCTGTCTCTGTCCATCCATCTGCCTAATGTATTTGTCTATTTATCTATATTTACCTGTCAGTTTACAGTAGCTATCTGTATATCCATCCACCTGTTAATCTATCTACCGTACTCATATATCTGTTTGTACCCAGTTGCTTTAAAATCTAAGGGGTGGCCACAAACAAATCACCTTCATGGGATTTCTTACTCCTCCATCAGGCCACCCTCACTCACATAGCTACTTCTCCACCCTGTCTGTCTATTCATCCTCTCTCTCCCTTTCCCCCTCCAACTCACTTGTATACACTCGATCAGTTTTTTTAACCTGTATTATAGCACTAATGATCTCTTCATACAGAATATGACCAGCCAAGATAAGAGACAGTGCCAGATGGTAGTTCTTCATATAGTATTTCTCCTGTCTTTTATTGGCTGGGCAGCAGGTATGTATTTTCTGTGGCACATTTGTTTTAACTTTACTGAGATTCATAGCCCCTATCAGTTGAGTTGATAGCCAGATTAGTCAGACTGATGTTTTGATCAGACTTGTAAGCAAGGAGGTTTTTTCATACCTCAGTAACTAAGCCTCATTGCATTTCATGCAACCTGTCAGGTGTCTATAGCGAAATAACACATTCCCTGAAGGGGTTGTCACTTGTAACAAATTGTCTTTATGTCATTCAGTCCTTTGTCATGAGGCTGCCTTCTCTCAAATTCACACCTCTCTCACTTACATACTTCTCCTCCTCACCTCCCCATCTCATCTTCAATCCCTCCCTCGCCCTTTTCCGCCTCACCCTTCCCCCCTCCATCAAACTCACATGCTGTTTCATAGTCAAACTCTCTTTCACCATTTTCTTTATGTAACCAAACAATCTCAAGATACTTCAGACACTTTCTAGCACATCTACATCAACACTGCAAGACTCTTTTACTTCTAATTCTGTGCGTATAAATTTGCAGGCAGCACACACAGCCGCCAGCCATGGGAGGAGCACATTGGTCGGCTGCACCCATCATCTTCACCACAACAACAAGAGGATGCAGTCAAAGCCATGCTGCAACGATTACTTGGTAACAGAGCTGCAGACTTTGACATAAAAGTTGACCCCAATATTGGCTCAGTGAACATGGACCATTTTAAGGTGAGTTGGGGGGTATAGAACCGTATTACTTATCTTAATTTCTTTTTTCCCAACACTTTCCAGCAACTGTTGGAAACTAGGTACCTCGTTTTGGCACTTGGTTTAGTTTTCAGTCTACTAAAATCAGCTGTATCAAGCTTAACCTCAGAATAGGAATTCAATAAGGCATTGCATGGTGTCATGTTTATGTATGCATACATGTACAATACTGTATATACCCGGTACTGTATAGCTATATTTAGAAGAGATATGAATAGTTGAAGAGTTGTTTAAAGGGGGGGCTAATGTCGGTGATGCAGTACTGGAAGATGTACAGGAAGAGACAGATGTTTACTTAATATTTCACTTCTATTTTCCATTTCCTCTACTGGCTAATATTACTGTACAAAGCTGAGACAGGTTTGGTAGCCTATACTTTTGTGTCCATAGGAGATTCTCTTTGATATGTTCCATCAGGGAAGAAAGTGGCAAATATGCCCCAAGCATGACGTAAATGCTGTGGAACAGTAGGCAAACAGCTTCAGTCATGTACTTTATATACAGTATGTATACTGTGTATGTTTATGAAGTGCACTTTGCCTCCTTTGAGTTGCAACCAAAAAACAACAACAACAACAAAAAGTCTTGTAACACCTTACATTTTCATGGTTTTATTTACAGATTACAGCCCAGAATGGAACAGCACAAATTACTGGAAGTACAGGTGTGGCCGCCAGCAGTGGAGTTTTGTATTACCTGAAGTATTACTGTTTCTGTCATGTGTCCTGGGAGGCTGATCAGCTGGATTTGCCTAAGAAATTGCCAGATGCGTCATTTGAGAGGACAGCTCCAGAGAGGTAAGGCAGTGACAACTGTGTAATCAGAATGCTTTTTGTCTGAGGGAATGTGGCCACACCCTACAATTTTGGTACTGAATCATGGTTGTTTGATATTCAGTGAGCTTTAGTTAAGGGATAGAAATGAACCTTTCTGACTGCTAACCAAATTTGACCTCCACTCTTACTACACCTGCCCATCAACTGAGCTGAAAAGGGTTAGGGATGTTTATCAGGTTAGAACAAACACACCGTAGGTTTTTGAACACCCAAATGATTCATCAGTCACCTTGAGGTGGAGCCAGGACTCTTGGGGTTTGAAGTGTGTGAATAAATGTCTTACCGGTACCCATTTTGCTGGGTGTCCTGATGGTAGTTCTCCCTCTCTCATGCTGTCTCCTTCTTTAACCTACTCCTTCAGTACAGTACTAGCACTGAAGAAACCCCAAAAATAATACGGTATAGCCAGATTGTAGCCAGAATATACTGCAAAAAAGACCACGTCACTGGATCCAAGGGGTTAATATTATTTTTTTACCATCCATGGGAGGGAAAAGAAGTCAGGATGATGATGACAACAGTGATAACAATAGCAGTGGCACCGAAGACATTGATGATGATGACAGTCCCCCAGATATTGCAACTGTGTCAATATCTGCATCTTGTTGTACTCAACCCATTTCTGGACATGGGAAAAAAAAATTGTATAAAGACATCACCCAATTCAAGGTGGTAATGTTAATTGTTTTTCCCAGATTCCGATACTATTTCAACATCTGCACCTTGTCCTACTCGACCCCTTGGTGGACATGGGAAGAATGGGAGCGTGGCATAGACTGGATGGCACTGAATGGCATCAACTTGGTTCTGGCCCCAACTGGACAGGAGGATGTGTGGCGTCGAACATTCCTCTCTCTTGGCTTGACTGATGATGATTTGAAGGGATTTTTTGCCGGGCCTCCATTTCTGGCTTGGTGCGTGAGTCCTTTCATATCTGTTGTTATGTAGAAAAGAGTAAAATGATGGTTATTGAGAGAGAAGATGACTCCCAGTGCGATGTAACCGTGAATGGAGAGAGACTGGAACTGGTGAGAGAGTTCAAATGCCTGGGTACAGTGACAGAAAAGAGAGGAAAATGTGCAAAAGAAGTTGAAAGTAGGGTGACACAAGGAAGAAAAGTAGCTGGTGCAATGAAGGCCTTGATAAGAAACAGAGGCTAATTGAGTGTTGCAGCTGCACGAGGCTTACATGGAGTGTTAGTACCAACTTTAACATATGGATGTGAGACTATGGTGTGGCAAGAAAATGAAAAGTCAAGAGTAAGAGCAATGGAGATGGGATTGCTGGGGAATATATGTGGAGTATATAGGGTGGATAGAATATGAAATAATGTGATTCGTGAAAGATTCGGAGCGAGGAAGTCGGTGGACACCAGAATCGAAAAGAGTGTACCGAGATGGTATGGTCATGTGGAGAGAATGGATAACAATAGGGTGGTGAAAAAGGTATATCTTAGTGAATTTAAAGGAGGGAGGAGGCAGGGTAGGCCAAGGAGTAGGTGAAGAGATATGGTGGATGAATGTGTGAGGAAGAGAGGCTTGGAAGTCGGTATGGAGCTGACAGGAGATCGAGGTGGCTGAATGAATGTTGTGAGGGAAAGTGCATGATCAGGTATTTTGGGAACCCTTTTTAACATGGCAGCGTCTGGATTGACTCTATTGGATACGATAATGTGAAGCTACAGAATGTGGTGAATGTTTTTGGCGTATCTGATGGAGCCAGGATTCCGGGGGCTTGTATGATGAGTGAATGGAAGCGTGGCCCATTGGATTGGGCAAATTTGGGCTGTCTGGACATTGCTCCTCCTCACCCTCCCCTAGGGTGGGAAAGGAGGTCTGGATGATGACAATGATGATGATGATGATGATTATCTCTTTGGTACCAGAGAGGGACACCTCTATATGGTGACTCCAGTATACAGTACCTGAGGAGTGGAAGCTACCCAGCTATACAGGCATCCCTTGGCCTCCTCCTAATCACTTAAAAAGAGGATGGTGATCTGTAGGAAAAAGCAGTGTCTACCCGCAGTCCATGAGGTTCATGTTCAGATGAGCCTACAGTATCTGTCAGTAGCCAGATGCCTTAATCCCGAGTACTGTATATGTCAGTGTAAAATAGAAATGATATTCAATGCAGTGCTTAATATTATCCTGAAATTAGTTTGTTGATGTTTGTCTCCATTCTGTTATGACAGGAACAGAATGGGCAATATCCAAGGTTGGGGTGGACCTCTGACTCAAGACTGGATGTCAAAAAGATCTGCCCTAAACAAGCAGATAGTGGGAAGAATGCGGGAGTTTGGGATTATGCCCATTCTGCCTGCATTTGCTGGCCATGTTCCTGAAGGGCTGCAGAGGTAAGGGAAGAAGTGCATGGATGTATGCATGTTTATAAAGAATAAATTAGGTTATAGATGAAATTTTGCTTTGAAGTATATATTTTTTCATATAGTATTCATTGCTACAGATCATTTATAATTTCCAGACTGTACCCTTCAGCCAACATTACAAGACTCAGTGCCTGGGGACATTTCACTGACCCTTACACCAGGTTAGTAATTTTGTGTTGGCATTATGATATGTTTATTTATATAATTTTGTGTTGGCATTATGATATGTTTATTTATCAATAGCTGGACAAATGAACTGAGGAGAAGGTAAACACAAACAAATTACCATCACATTGCCCTGTCCCCTGCCAAAGAACTGCTCTCCCCTCCACCTCACACCATTCTTACCCTTATGCCTCACTATCCTGTCCCTCCACTTCATCCTTGGTCTCCCTCTCTCTCCCTCTCTTCCTTCACTGCACTGACCAAACATTTGTCAAATTTGGGACTTAATGAATCAAGGATTAAGAGAATATTAATCCCGTCACTACAATAACTTTTTTGTGATATTTGTTTTACTGACAGACAGCCTTAACTTCGATTAAAACTCTGTGGTAGTGGCAGGGTTAATGAAGACTGTAGCTAACCCTTCGAGTTCCTAGTGTCTGTTTAAAGCTAATTAAAAAGCTTTTGAAGCACAAAAGAATTAAATTTAAATGATGTTCTTGGGTTGACAGGATTAAAATTAATATTCTAAATACTTCGTTCCTTCTATCCTCTTCTGTCTTTCTTTCCTTCATTTTTTCCTCGTCCTTCTGCCTGCGAGTGACTTTACACTCCCTCTTGTGTCTTTCTTTCCTTCATTCTTTCCTCTTTGTTCTGCCTGTGGGTGACTCTACACTGAGTGACAAACCAAATGGTTTCCTGTACACCAGGAATCCATTTACTATGCTGGGTGGTAACCATATAACTAGATTTTGGCATCTGGTGGTTTAGTGGGTAATTAAGGCATTCCAGTCGGATTGAACTGGTGAAGGTTTATATCCAAGACGTGGTTGGGGTTTATTGCTTACATAATGCCACTCAGGGATGAATGAGGCTGGGCACTCTCATCTTAAAATCTCAGGACCAACTTGCCTAGCCCTGGGCTCCTTCGCTTCTCATGGGGCAACGTAGGATTGGATGATGCATGGGTGGATTTAAAATAGAATGCAGAAGTGATTGAGAACCAACAAAACCCATGAAAATGTATTGATGTTTGTTGATGATTAAATGATTAAGTTTGTTGCCTGAAGCAATGACGTATTGTATCATGGTGTACAATATACAGTATCATGTTAGAGGTTAACATGATTTAAAATTCACAAGGACTTTTTCTAACTTCGAATTTCATCGTTTATGGTGAAGGTACAAATATGAATTTATTGGTTAATATCATAATGAATTTAAATGCTGATTTTCATTACCATTATACCATATTTCCTCATCCTATCTATAAGTGGTAATAACTTTGAATGATGATGATATATATACAGTATATATATATATATATATATATATATATATATATTTTTTTTTTCAGAACATTTTTCTTGGACCCCAGGGATCCTCTGTTTAAAACCATTGGATCAAATTTCATCCAAGAGGTGAGGTGAACTGATGTCTTCATGTGTTTTTTAAATTTTTAGTAAAAAATGTTATTACGCATCATAGATTTCTTCTTTTCCAGACAGTTTTTCAGCAACTGTTGAAGTAATTATTTTTTTTTCTTAACTTGGCTTAGCTTCCAGTCCATTGAAAACTGTAGCCATAGCTACGATGGCCATCCTCAATATTGGGGTTTCACAAGAGCAGTCATGATGACTTCTGATTTGAACTCATGTACAAATTTGAGTACTTTGCATTTTTTCTGTAAGGATTTACTTTTGCTTCCATACAGTATTACATGGGATTTAATTATCATATGCATAAGATTCTTTTTCCAGTCTCCTTCCCACATTTCCCCCCCCCCTTTTTTTTTTTTCACCCATCACTTTTTCTTCACTCTTATTAATCATTTTAGCTACACCACTTCCTTCCTTTCATCTTAGTCACAGTTTTTTTTTTCTATTCTCCTAAGGAGTATCTCTCTATCCTATTTTCATTTATATCTATTCCTCTTAGCCATTTTCTCTCTGTCCTACTTTTTCTACCTCCATTCCTCACAGCCATTTTAAAAAATGTTTTGTCCAATTCTTTTTTCATTTCCTTTCAGCCATTTTTATTTTTTTAATTCACCTTATCTTGCGTCACCCACCAGGTGAACCAAACCTTCGGCACAGACCACCTCTACAACTGTGACCCCTTCAATGAGATGATCCCCGTCTCCTCTGACCCCACATACCTTCAGTCTCTTGGATCTGCTGTGCTTGGGGCTATGACGGATGTTGATCCCCTAGCTGTTTGGTTAGTTGGAGAGAGAGAGAGAGAGAGAGAGAGAGAGAGAGAATGTATGAGGGCATGTGTTGTGTTTATTCCTGTTTCAAACTGTTGAGATGACACATGGATGGGACTTTTGAGGGAGATGATTTTATAATCGAGCAACTCCACTGCCTGGTTATATCAATGACACTGTGTGAAAATGTCCCATTCCAGCACCTATCCCTCTCCTTGACAGGAAACAGTGATATTGAAATATGATAATACTGAAAATATCTAACAGTAGCTATTTCCTAGTAATGTAGGACTGCTTGAGGATGTATTCCTGTACAGAGTTGCCACCTAAAAATTGTGGGCGGAACTATCAATAATTTGCATAAATTTCAGATGTCATCTATTTGACCATTCATGGAATAGATATCATAGCAAATCTGATACTGCAGCTCTTGTCCAGTGTTACAGTTGGCTGTTGTCAGGGTCATGTTTGACTGTCATCGTTATCATCTAAACACTAATCCCCACCTCAGTTGTAGGATTCAGAAACAAAGGAAGATAAAGGTCAAACTTGTAGGTTCCATACTAGGTCCTTTGTATTGAATCAAGGCCCTCATGGCATGGACCACATTTTTTTTTTTTCCCCCCCCAGGGTAATAGCCTTCTATAAATTTGACCCCCAAGAGGTGATTAGGGGTTTTGCAGTTATGTAATGATGATGATGATGATGATGATGATAATACCCTTAGATGTACAGGACTAGGGCTACTTAGCCTCATGCCCCTTCGCCTCAAAAGGGGTATGATGGGATTGGTAGTATTTTGTTACACTCATTTCCCCACTTCCTCTGTGTAATTAGCTCAGAAATCATTCTTATTCTTTTACTGCACAGGGTGATGCAGGGTTGGATGTTTGTCAATAATCCAGGGTTTTGGCAGCCAGAACAAACCAAGGCTCTTCTGACATCTGTTCCACAGGTGGGTGATGGTCATAGGACAGAACCCAAACCTACTTCACTCTATCATAGAAAAGAACCCAAACCTACTTCATTGTGTCTTTGGCTGGGAATAAAGTTCAATACAGTATTGTGATGGTTCTAATAACAATAATGATGATGATTATGATGATATGTTATCTCTATTTCACAGGGCAGAATGCTGATACTGGACCTGGCAGCTGAAACCCTGCCTCAGTACCGCCGGTTTGAGTCCTTCTATGGGCAGCCCTTCATTTTCTGCATGTTACATAATTATGGCGGGGTTCAGGGCCTCTTTGGCAATGTTAATGTGTTGCTGAAGGTGAGAAGGAAGATACAAATTGAGGGAAAGGAGGAGGAAAGAGGGACAAGAGAAGGGAAAAGGAGGGAAGAAGAGAGTAAAGGAGAGTTTATGGGAAGATCAGTGTTCAGGTCTTTGGCAGTGTAGGTAGAGATGGCATGAAGGAAAGAGAGAGAGAGAGAGAGAAGGTGGCAGGGAACTAGAAAGGGAATGGGAGGGGAAGAAGAAAGAAAGAGAAAGTTTAAGGTACTCACATTCTCATGAAGTGGAGATCTTGAACATAACTCCCCAGCATTCAGAGTCCACCAGTTTTCCGTGTGTAAGCATAATGCAATATACTAATGGAAGCATCTTGTTGTCACTTTGGAAATTTGTGTATGGCATTTGGGTGTAAGTCAGTATACTGTTCTATATTTGTTGCTGTACAGGATATTAAGTTACTGAATTTACTGTATTTTTTTCTTATATCGTTTCTACTTTTACTCCACCATAGCATCTACAAGCAGCACGAGCAAATACCACCACAAACATCACAGTCGTTGGAACAGGAATGACTCCAGAAGGTATCAACCAAAATTACGTCATGTATGACCTCTTTAGTGAGCTCATGTGGATCACCGAGATAAATGTTCCATTGTGGTGAGAGCCTGGTGTCTTCTTTCTCAGTATCATCATCATCATCATCATCACTATCATCATTATCAGGCTGACTTTTTTTTTTTTTCTGCCTAAGGATGGGATTGATAGTTCTCCCTGTCATGCTTTCTCTTTTCTTGCTTACTGAACTCTACCTCACCTCATTCCTAGGTGTGAAAAAGAGGCCAGAATGATGATGGTGATGATGTACTTACACATGTACAGTATCTAAATGCCCATTCATTCCATGATTATGATGATAATGAGAATGCCCATTTTCCCACCAATTGCTGTATCACTTTCCCACAGGGCACAAAGTTATGCAAAGAGAAGATATGGATCATCAGATGCAAGACTGGGAGAAGCTTGGGAGTTATTGATGGTAAGTCAAGAGTGAGAGGAGTTGAATTGATCTTTCTGAGAGGAGTGTGTGGAGCTATGTGGAGAGGCAGTCAAATGAATATGTTCAGGAATATTGCCTTATTGATTTGGATGTGCAGGAAAGTGTTAGGAGGAATACCCTGAGATGGTTTGGACATGTGTCGCAAATGGAGAATGAGAGATTGACTAGGAGAGTGTATGTCAGTGAGGTGGAGGAAGAAAGGGGGCGAAGGAAACTGAGGTTGAGGTGGAAGGACAAGGTCGAGAAGTATAAGAATGAGAGTGATATGAGGTGGAGGAAGGGTAGCCTAATAGAAGAGGACATGGCTACATGGGTGTGATTTGTTAATGGCTGTCCTCTGACATTTAGATTTCTTACTGTAGATAAACAGATAGAAGTTATAGTACACAAGTGAGGATTTGATATTTTTGTCTTCCATGCATGAATGAGGTATAGGTGGGTCTCGTTATACAAGTGGGATATGTTACTAGAGGACTGCTAGGATAGTAGATAGTTGTATCTTGGATCAAACAAAACAAAAAAAAGAATAATGAAACTTGTATAATCGAGTACATAACTTATGGGGAAATCGGTTAGGTTAACTGACCCTGCTTGCAACACCAAATTTAGGTCTAAGTTGCACATTCTCTATCATCAGTTTCTCATGTAGCAGATGCATGTATAACATGACCCGCCTGTACCTGTATTAATTTATACTGTATATATGTATGTTTATGGGTGGGTGTTTTATGACGTGCATTTGGAACACATTGTCTAATTTGTCATCTTTTATGCAGGCCAGCCTTGCTATACAGTTGGTTTAAGTTCATGGAAAACTAATCAGATAATGATTGATTGGATGTACAGTCGTTCTCATATGGGATCTTTATACATTCACCATTTTCACTTACACAGTCACTTTGATTCACTACAAAGCACCCTTTTTCAATATTCCTTTGCCAGTTTCACCTTTGTGATCACTATAGGCTCTACATTTGATACATAATTGATCATTAGTTGATCTGTTTTCCATGAGCATAAACCAAGCTGACCTGTATTAAACACAGAATCATAGAGAAATAGTTGATCAGCAGTGTGTATATGCCGTGTCACTCCTGAAACAAGTTACTGATATACTGACCATAAAAAGATGTTAAATGTTTATTTTCATTTCTTCTCTTAGTGATTTCTGTTTTTGTTAGTTTCCTTTCTTCCATTTCCTCTTCCAATTTCAGAGTCCCCCCCCCCTATTTCTTATTATTTCTCTTGCTGCTTTTATTTTTCATTACCTTATTCAGCTAATACTTTCTGATCTTCATGTTTTATTGTCCCCTGTCCATTCTGATCTTCGCTTGGACTCTGATCATCCCTTTCCATTCTAGTCTCCATGCAGTCTGATCCTTTTTTCCATTCTAATCTCTCATTTCCAGTCAGAATTCCACTTTCCATTTTGATCTCCCCATACCATTTTGACCTCTCTCCATTCTGGGGTTCTTTCCTTCTAATCTTCCGTTTTGATTCCCCATCCCAAGTTTATCTTCTTTCTTTCTGGGCTCTTTCTTGTGCCATTCTTTCCTCTCTTCCATGCCTCTTTGGCTGTGATTCTCTTCCTTGCAGGGCTCTGTCTACAACTGCACCCTACCAATAAGATTCCATGGTAAAGGAGTTATTATTACCCGAAGACCTAAGATACACCCAAAATATTTTGTGAGTAAAAAGTCCCTTTCTCCTTCCCCCAGTCTGCCTTTGGACGTGTATTCTTGTAAGAGTCTTTAGCACCTTTTTCTTAATGATATATTGTGCATATCAAACCTAATAATTCACTTGTATATATGGTGTCCAAGCCCTGAGCCTCTGTGCTCCTGATGAAACAAAAAGAACTGAATGATTGAGTGACAGATAGATAGACAGATGAGTAGACAGATGTTCATGTTTTTCTTTACTGACAGATTCCTGGCATGTTATAGAAATGAAATATTTGCATACTGTATGCAGAAATAAACCAATAAGGAAGGGGTGCTAGGGAGCCACCTTAACCACCAAGAATATGGCTGTCTTTTCTCCATCCCTCAGTTCCCCTCTTTTTTTTTTTTTCCGCTACTTGTCATTTGTGTTATGTTTTTTTCTCACCAGTTTCTTTTTCAGTCATTCATCATCAAACCCAGTGTTGTCCCATGAGGAGTGTAGGAGCCTGGGGCTAGGCAAGTCGGTCATGACATTTAAGATGAGAGTGATTTGGTTATATGGTTACCACCCACCTTAGTAAATGTTTTGCTGATGTACCGGAAACCATTTGGCTTGTCACTCATTGTAGAGTCACCCGTAGACAGAAGTACGTACATCCTCTTCTATCAGTCCCGTCAGCTTCAAGATGTCTGGTTATAGTATTAGAGCCACCCCTAGATGGTTGTATTAAACTTGGGAGAGAGCTTTCAGAATGAAGGGCTTCGTTATAGCCTTCATTCATCTCTTCAGTACATGAGATCATCCTGAAATGAACAGGTTTATGAAGAGGTAGTGGTATTAAACTAAAATATTCCATCATCATCATACTGAAAAAGTTAAACTCCTACAATTTACCCTTTCATTTCCTAATTTTCTTTGCAGTCACTCATGCTTTATCTTTCTTCACTGTTTTCCTGTATTGTAGCTCACTTTTTATCCCCCTTTACCTGACTTTGTCCCATCTCATGCAGTTCCCACACAGCATTCTTTCTCTTGTGTGCACAGCGCAGCGTGTACAACTGTCAGACGCTCATGTACAACCATGGGCAGTACATCTTAGTTACGAGGCCAGATGTGAATAGGAGTATGGATGAGGTAAGTGGGAAATAGGGCTAGTAGCATGTGGGTAATTAATGCACTATGGTTCAAATGCAAGAGGTGGTCAGAAGTTTTGCATCCATCATTCAGTCCATTATTAGGGACATAGGGCTTGCCTCTTCAGATGAAAGAGAAGAGTGACTGTACTCTTTTTACTCCATCTTGACCTAAAATGCCATTTCTCCATCTTCAGTGCTGATTTGTACTAATAGATTTCCAGTCGAATATGGTACTAGTCATAAAGAAGAGCTATGGACAGCTTGCCCATGAGTAGTAGCATGACAGAAGCACAGAAACTAAACAGCCCCAGCAATTTAGACTTGCGGGCCACATCCAGCTGGAGCACCTTAACTAATAGGTGTCTCTCTGTTGGCTGTATGGTTACCACTCAACATTTTAAATGGTTTTGTGGTACTGCATTGTACTTTATTATCATGTAAAACACTGCCATGGATATAGGGTGTTTATAACTTTGAAGATCCAGACTGCATTACCTTAACCTCAGGTCATCCCATTCCCCATGTCTTCCATGGTCCCAAAAGATAGATAGATAAATAGATAGACAGATATATGTACAGTAAAAGTCCTGTAATACAAATGGTAGGGGACCGATGGTCTTTCGGACTATTGTTATTTTTGGACTGTTGGGAGGGACCTTTGAAAGTAATAGAAATATGTACATGATCACTAAATAAACACTTAAAATGATATGGGTTTTTGGTTTACTCGCCAGAAATGCATAAAAGTGTGGCTGAATAATTGCAAGCAGGTATACCCGAGGAACGTTCAGCGTTAAACAATCACAAAACACTTCAAAACAGTAAATAAGAGACAAGTGGTAGTGAAGCAGTAGTCAGCACTCATCTCTGTGGTAACTGTGTGAGAGGGGTGGCGATGGAAAGGGGAGGAGTAGGACCATAAGCTCCCCCAGCCCTCCTCCTCCCATAGCAGCTGCCCTCTCACGCACTTTGACAGCCTCTGTGGGGTGGACCCATGACGAAAACGCCACCACTCCAGGTCCAGAAGGTGGTTAACCCGTCACGTCTTGAGTTATTTCGCATCTCCGACACCCCCCAATCCCGAGGCATTTTCGAAATATTTTTTTGGCTATAACCTCTGCTTTTGGTGAGAAACATCGAAAATTCATTGAGAAATCGCTCACCTGAGGTTTAAAATACTCGATCCAGGTAGCAGTACCTCCTCACCTTACTGGGTTTTCTAACAGGCTGGCACCAAAGAAAACGAGTTCTATGGGAGGGTAACTATTTCACACCACTCATAAACAGTATTTATTTATTTACTTGGTACGAATTTATATGTAGTATGAGCGTATTTTTTGTTTTCAAACAGTAATATAGGCATTATGAGCATTGTTTCACTCACTAACTCATCACCATACCTGACATTTTTTTGCCACATTACCTGATCATCATTTCTGACTGTTTCTTCCTCTAATGCTATGTAAACTTTGTCCTCCACATTGTCATCAATTGAGGAATCACTCTGGCCCTGAATGTCTTTATTGGCCAGGTCACTGGTAACAGGTGAATTGCCGAGACAATGGCGTGCAGGGGGGCGGGAGGTTATGCGGTGTAAGGCATTGTCCCTGCTTGACATCTTGTAGGGGAATAGAGGAAGGTGTCCCGTGTATACGAACAAAAAATCACGCGCGAAAATTGAAAATTGTGCAAATTATGAATCTTGCACTTGCGCAGCGTACCAGTACTTCATTGGGACTGGCAAATGCAAAATGTTGCAACGTATCTATACGTCGACGGGACGCCTCGGGTTAAGATGAGTTCCCCGTACCCCAAAACATTAGAGAAAGAATTCAAGCTCTAACCTGTCTCTCTCCCTTCAACCCAACATTTCCACTTGTAGCAATGGATCATGTTCATATAAGCTTCTCAGCTGAGTTTAAGTACCTCATGATTATTAATATGTAATTGATATTTTTCTTGCTTCATTTTTTAATTTTTTACAAGTTATATTTTTTCAGTCATTTTTTGACTACAGTATATCATATTTCCATGTTTCAGTTATGGTACTCAGTTGCTGATGTAGTGAAGGCCTGGGATCTGATCATGGCAGTTGCTAATGGTACCACAGAGAACACACAAACACCATCTGTTATGTATCCTTCTCAAGCCAGTTCTGTGATTGAACGAAAAAAGACAGCAACTGGTTCAAGCCGACATCAGCTTGGGCACAGCCTGCTACTCAAACGGTTGGAGAATTTTGTTGAACCTGGCCCTTATCCAGAAGCAGAGATGGTGCGCAGTGAGAATTGGAAAATATATGATGGATTAAAAAGGAAGAAGAGAAGCAGTGGGTTCATAATTCAGGTAATGAATGATTGGAGAGTAAAGTACCAAGGGGATGAAGGGAAAGAAAGTTGTAGCAAAATGGAATTGGAAGAGAAGAGAGAAGTACCCGTAACTGGACAAGAACAAGTGGATAGGAGTAGGTGGGAAGGGAGAGCAGATGAAACACAAGGCAGGGGAGGGAACCAGAGGCAAGGGAAGAGTGTTCAGGAACAAGAAACCTTTAAACATGATGTGGTTGACATCACACGACAGATGCTTCAGGTATGTTAATGTGTATCAGGCTAATTTATCCTTATACAGTGCACCCTTGTTACACAATCACTTGGTAAATGATCATTCACTTATATGATCAACAAAAATTAGGACTTTCTTCATTCATGAGATCATTTTGTTGCCCAATTTCTTGCTATATGATTGTTTTTCTTGCTTACATGAATGCTACAGCAATAAATTTATTATACTGTACAGTCAGTCATTATACAGCTGAATTTAAAAAATGCATTCCATTCGCAAAATGAGGGCATGCTACTTGTCTACCTTTCATCCACTTTGTTAAGAGATTGAATACTAGTTAATAGATTGATAGAACTTGTGTCATAGGTCAGGCATGTGATTGATTAAGGTGCATTGTTTTTGACAGCTGATTGGTGGAAATTTCTCCCTGAGACTGATTGATGACTACAAGAATGGCGTACTGTTGGCTCTGAGGTATGTCTCAGTTGATAAATATGAATGATGGGTTAGGTAAGGTTGGGTTAGACTGCTATGGGCTAAGTTTTGTCAGGTATGTGTCAGGTGGTGGATAACCAGGGATTTATATAAGTAGGTAGTTACAGGGTTGAGAAGTAGGTGTATGATAAGTAAGTTGAGTTGATTAGTATTTGGGTAGGCAAAAGGTTCTATATTCATACTGTACGTAGGTACTGTACTCAGTTATTAAGATATGGTATTTTTATTCTTTTTCTTCTTCCAGCTCTAGATGTAAATTGATACCCTATTTCCCAAGGCCTGACAATCATTGGCAATCATTGTGTGTGTCATGCCCCTTCATTTGCCACCACTTCAATAATGCAGTAATACCCACAATCCATACTGAATACTGTACATGCTTGGGCTATCTCATCCAGGATCTGAGTGATGATATTAGAGGGGTCATGCTAGTAAGTCATGTGGAAGATTAGCAAAGTCCATCTATTCCCACAGGGAGTCCAGCAAGATACTCCAAAACCTACTAGCAGATATGGATAGTCTCCTGGCTTCATCTCCAGCCTTCCTCTTGGGACCATGGGTTGATGGTGCAGCCTCATGGGCCAGTAATGATCAGGTAGCTGTATAGATGGATGGCCATCTTGTAATGAGCTTAATAGATTAAAGCCTGAATAGCCTAGTTGGCAACTAAAGTTTTTGAGTTTAAAAAATAGATTGGAACTTTAGTAGGAAATCTTTTTATAATTACTGTGAGCTTATTTACCCAAACAACTGTCATAGAAGGCTAGTTAAAACAACAGCTTCATGTGACCCATTCTTTATGCCCACAGGAACGTAATCAACTGGTGGTAAATGCGCTACACCAGATTACACTCTGGGGTCCAACTGGTGAAATACTGGACTATGCCATCAAACAGTGGAGTGGCATATTCTCGGACTACCTTAGGGGTCGTTGGGCACTGTTTGCAGAGAGGCTGGAGGATAGTTTACTCTCTGGCAAGCCATTTGATCAGTCCTCGTTCAACTTTGAGGTGTACGAGGAGGTGGAGAGGAAGTTTGCCAAGAATGTCAATGCAAGCTTCCCAACTCAACCCACAGGTGAAGCAAAGAAGTGAAAGAAACTTATAAGAATAATTAGTGCCTTTACAAAAATACCTTAAGTTTATAATTCATTCTCAACTTACAGTGTTATTTTTACTATACAGTAAGCTCTCATTGTAATGAACCCCAGGATGGTGGATATCAGATTTAACAAATGCTGTAAAGCCCACAGAATTTTCATCGGCTATAACAGTCAGTGGTCATTAAATGGGGTGTGATGGGTTGCAACACGTGTTTCCTACCCATTTTACTCCAGCTTGGCCTGAAATTGCTCTCTCCCGATTGTGATTGCTGAGCTGTAAAACAGATTATGGTAATACTGTACTAGTCATGAAGAAGTGCCATGACAAGGATGTGAAATAAGTCGCAAAAGGGCAAAATTATGGACCAAGTTACTGTAAAATGGGTATAGTGTACATTTTAGTTCAAGAATATGCTACTGTACACACTGATTTTCAAACATGTGCTTGAATTTCCATCTCAGGGGAGTGACCCTCAGATATAATGAACTATCAGCTTTAATGAACCTGACTTTCCCCCAATAAGTCCATTATAGCAAGAGTCTACTGTAATTATCATTTTTCCCTGTAACGTGTTAGTGTACTGTATCCTTACCATTCTTTTCCCTAATCTATTTTTTATTCCCCATACTCATCAGTTTATTCCATCTTCTTTCCATACCTTTTCTCTCCCTGATCTCCATTACATCCATAGCATTGTTTTCCCCTTGTCTCCTAACAGGTAGCACACTTGACCTGGCACTTCAGTTGTACAGGAAGTATCGGTCCGTTTTCAATTCCCAGCTCTTGACGGACTTCAGCAAGCAGTACCGCAGAACTATACGAAGGATTAGAGACAAGAAATAGGTTGAACAAGGAGAGGTGAGTAGTACAGGGAAAGTGAGGAGGAAGATAAAGGAAAAGCAATAAAGGCAGAGAATAGGAAAAAAAAGGGAAGGAAAATGTGGATGAGAATGGGAATGGAAGAGGGAAATGAAGAAAGCAATAAAAATAAGAAATAGAAAAAAAAAAAAAAAAAGGAGAGGAGGATAGTGGTCAGTGGAGTTGGAGAAGAGGGAGATCAAGAAAAACAGGAAATGCAAGAAGTAGGAAAACAAAATAACACATTAAAGTGTACATGAGATTGAGAATGAATAGGATGAAGGTGAAGAAATATCAGTAAAGGAAAAAGCATAGGTAAAGTTAGTGATAGTAGGATTAGGTTAGGTTAGTTCATATTAGGTTGTTAGGTTAGTTAAATTGTCTGGTAGTAGCAAGAATAAAGATTAATAGATGACATTGTAATGAGAAAGGTACTTAATGGGACACCCTTTGGAGTGGTATAGCTATTTAAGTACTGTGCCTTGATTTAGAGGAGGATTTTATATACAGTATATATAGTATATTCGTACTTGCTGTCTCTGGCTTATTTCTTAATCTTAGAAGACACTTGTTGAAATGGGGGGTTAGATGAAGCCTTCATTAACACCCTCACTACTAAGAACTCTTCCAAGATGATATACGGTAGAAAGATGCCACAGGTAATGAGGGTTTGGTTGCATGACTGTGATACTGTAGTTTAACCTCTGCACTATGACTGCCTGTAGTTCTTATTAAACCAGCTTAGGAGAGATTTTTCAAAATTTATAGGATAAATAATGACCCTGTTAACCTCTTCACTGCTGGTCACTCTTGAACTGAAGGAATCAGATACAGCTCTCTTTAACTTCTTCATTCTGATGATGCAGGTCTCATTATCTCTGCCAGTGAAATTGGATGGTTATGTATTCATCCATGTCTCTGTCTGTTTTTGTACAAGATATCTCAAAAAATTATCAAATTTTTGTGAAATCTGGTGGATAGGTGAGCAATGGGTCAAGCAAGAGCTGATGAGATTTTAAGGTGGGTCCAGATCTGCCTGCAGTAATAGGTAATGCATTTTATTGGCATTGTGGAGGTATGTGATCACTGAGATTGTGTAATGGGGTAGACTAAGACTGTAAAATTAATTGACTTTGTGAGACTATAAATGTACTCGTCTGGTAAGAAAGGGGAATCACAGCAGCAAATCATAAAATTTTGTTGGTATTGGCAGAGGTATGCACTCTTTTAGTGCCTTGTAGTTTTGTATTTGCCTTTAGACACTTATATTCAACTGAGGGGAGAGTTTTTGAACTGAAAAGATTATTTGTAGTCTTTTTCAACCCCTCCTCTACCAGAAATCTTCCCAAAACTGAATAGAACCTTCTTGTGTTAGCATGTATATACATTACTGTAATTGAAAATACATCATCAGACAGAAGGGGTTGAGCTCATCAGTTCCATGTTGCTCTCATAAACAATGAGATTATCTAATAGCCACAAGAATAAAATATAAAAACATATCATAGCAGTGAGTATCTTCAGTAGATATCTTAATGCCTAGGCTGCGGTGGCCCTAAACATTTCCTATGTCCATGGTTCTGGAAAACTGGTTAAAAAAATTATTTTCATAATGTGTTTTGACTTACTTATACCTAACCAAATGTGATAACATTTTAGTCAAAGTTTACACTCCACACTGACGATATATGACCCTCTCATCAAGCATAAGCATGCAGTAGGCATGAAAAATGACTGAAAAGTTTACAACATTTCACGCGGCTCTTCTGGAATGTATTACGCAGTCAACCAATTAGCATTTCCAGAATGCTATGTGCAACCGAGGGGTTAAGTGTATGGATTATTTCTCTAACTTACCCCCATCTAGTAGCTTCATTACATGTTGTCTTTGGGTAACATTATGGTTTTTATCTATACAGAAGTAGCTAGATTGTCCTATAGTACCTCCTTCAAGGGACAGGGGATTGACTCTTGGCTGTGGATGGCCAAAGCATTTGTGATTTTTCAGCCCTTCATTCTTTTATCAGATGAAGTCTTCATTTTGTCATTTTGTCATTACAGTGCTTCATCTCTGTCACCTCATAGTAATGTGTTGTACTGTACTACACAGTTATTATGATGATTAATAAAAAGAATGACCCATAGGCCACAAATTTGTGATATATTGTTAAGGATATGCTATTTTGTACCACTGAGTTTAACCCTTTCAGTCCAGTGACATTTGTTTTCATTTTTTATCTTGCTGTTTCCAAATGATTTCATTCTGATTATGACACATGTTTTGAATTGGTGGGCTTGGTACAGCCTTCATTAACCCCTCCACTTCTAGGGGTCTACTCTAAGTTAAATATAATCATCTGGTGGTAGCAAGAGTAAAGCACAAAATATGACATTGGACCAAGGGAGTGAAAGTGATATGGCTGATTATGACATATGTAGTGGCTGATATTATATGTGATAATAACATTTTTACTTGTAATAAATAGTTTCAAAGTTTCAGGAGCATTTTTTCATACAGTTTCATTCACAGAATTATTCATGTGTTGAAATAATGTAAATCAGCTTCTTGTTACATAGTGCAGTGTAGTATATGAGTGAGAGCATCTAGAACTCATTTTGCAGTAGCTCCTGTGTTGTGGGAAGAGCTCAGTCTGCTGGTGTGGGTGTAGATGTAGAGGTGGGAGTAGGATATGAATAAATGGCATAGGATAGACATTGATAACACTCCCTGCAACACATGGGAAATCGCCCAGTGGAGTGGAAGAAGAGCATTATATAAGGGCCACCGTGTATGTACTTTTTTGTTTTTGTTTTTTAACCCTTCATTTATGAACCAAAGGTGTGTGTGATGTAGTAATAGTTTCACTTTCATTAGCATTTGGCCAGATGACATTCTAGACATGTAGTCAGGATTGGCTTTATTTACTTTACTAGAGAAGATTTTAGCATATCATCTAAAACATAGCCTTTGTAGAACCTAAAGTAAGTTTGCTCTATTGCATGTGGTGACTGGGAAAACCTAAGTAGGGGATGGGCTGCAGTTGAAACTGATAAAATAGTAAATGGGGTGTCCACATCCGTTGAAACTGATGAAATAGTAAATGGGGTGTCCACATCCGTTGAAACTGATGAAATAGTAAATGGGGTGTCCACATCCGTTGAAACTGATGAAATAGTAAATGGGGTGTCCACATCCATTCACCTGAAGTAACTCTACCTTCTGGTGACTATGCTGAATGACAAGTCAAATGGTTTCTTGTAGCCCAGGAAACCATGTAATACATTGGGTGGTATCCATATATCCAAAAGAACACCTGTGGTTTAGTGGGCTAAGGTGTTCCAGATTGGATGTAGCCCATAAGGATTTACATCCAAGGGACGGTTGGGGTTTATTGCTCACATGTTGCTGTCAGGGACTGGCATCTGGTCACTTTTAAATGTCTGGACTAAGTATCCTAGCCCTGGATTTCTGTGTTCCTGCTCATGCAATAAAGGACTGGATGATGAATGCATAAGTTGATGTGATGTTTTTACACAATTGCTGTCGACAGCTCAAAAACCTGTAGTAAAATCTGAATAATAAATGTGAACCAGATAACCATATTTATATCAGTGACAGCATTAAAACTCCATGACATCCATTGTGGCTAATTTTACCAGTCTTTTTCGGTGAGACGGTCAAAATGCGTTCAAGTCGTTACGAAGCCAGAATCAGATTTGAGCCCAGACAGAGATGAAGACACGAGATCTGAATAGCAAATTGGTCTGAAAATAAGGTTAAATTTATGAGTGAGAGACCAGCTGGCAACCCAGTCTGAAGAACATGTAGCTGATGGGTTTTCTGGCTATGAATGAGGGAATGAATGGTGAGGTTATTTGTCTTTATATTTACAGTGTAACCTCCTTAAGTTGGACTAATTGGGGCTTAAACCTGTTGAACTTATTTGAACATCCAACTTATCTGTAACCTCCCCATTCCTGAGAGGGATAGAACCTTGTTCCTTAAAAAAAAATAGAAAAAAGACAAAAGCACTATAACCCCTCCTACCATGCTGTTTGTAAAGACTTTTATTTTTCCTAGTTGAATGGTTACATACTATGCAAATAACAACAAATTTCAAGAATAGTGTATACAGGTACTATCGAGCCAAACTTGGGTCCCACTGAAGGGGGTTTCCGACTTATCTCTGACGTAAGAAGGGTTCATTGTATCTTGTATTCAGAGTTCCCCCTCCTCCCCACTGGAAGCGTCAGAGCTAGGGATTAGGTTATTTATCCCCAACATTTTAGGTACTTGTAACCAGTTGCTTACCTTTTCGTAGCATTATGTCAGCAATGACCCTCAACCGTTCCTTAAATTTTAATCCTCATGAAGTACATCCTGCTGGAGTACCTTAACTAACTAGACCATTAGGTGTCCTGCCTGAGATTACCAGTACTTGTACTGACTGAAGCACATACACAGTTACTTCTTGTTCTTTCACTGAAAACTGTTTGATAATTAGGCTGCTGATGAATGGAGAATGAGATACTGACTAAGGAGGGTGTATGCGATTGAGTTGGGGGAGGGGAGTGGGAGGGGGGGACCAAGGATGAGATAGTAGGATGGGGTTTAGAGGTATACAAGAGAAGGTGGTGTTAGCTGGAGAGAGGGCAAGCTGATAATGGAGGACAAGGTGACATGGAGGTGGTTTGTGTGTGGCCACCCCTTCCAGCAATAAGGCATCAAGGCATGAATAGTTGGGGGCAAAATTTCTGATCTCTTAGAGAACATCCCCATTATCAATGTCATCATGTGAAGGTGTCTCTTCAGCATGTCACTTTCAACAATATACAGTAACATTCTCTCCTCCTCTTCCTGTCCCCCTTCTGTCATTTCTTTCTCCTTCCCCTCCTCCTCCTCTTCCTTTTTTCAGCCTTTTTTCTCTTCTTTCACCTTATAACTTCCTCCTTTCGAGAGGCTTTATCATATTTCCATTTTTTCATGCCTATTTACGCCAGTTCCTGTTGCTCACTAACGTTTACGCCATCTGATATGGTCCAAGTAATTGAATTGTTGACACCTTGCATTATAATGCCAAGGATTTAATTAGGAGGATTTTGTTGTTGTTGTTATTGTGAATGTTGAGTGATTTAGGCCGTAACTAACTTTTCAGCACCGTACTTGCTCCTGGGTAGTAGTAGATGGGTGGCAACCATCAACAGTGGGAGATACTGTACTACCAAGAGAGTGAAATATGGCTACAGGCTTGGTATCTAGACATATAATCATAGTTCTCAGGCAAGATACATTAAGTCACAAGTATGCAGTCAAAGTCCAACCAGAGACTGTTAACATTGATTACACACCTTTTTCACTTCTTTTTTTACAGCTGCAGGTTTTGGCATTTGGTTTAGTTTCCAGCGCATGTAAAATATCAGCTGTACCATGGCCAGCCTCGTTGTAGGGATTCCATCAAAGAGAAGCATAGATAGATAGACAGATAGAGAGATAGACAGAGTGATAGATAGAGTGATAGATAGATAATATAGAGTTTTACACACACACACACACACACACACACACACACACACACACACACACACACACACACACACACACACACAAACACAAACACACACACACAAAGTTTCCAGGAAATGATTTTGCTTGGCAGATTCAGAGTGAGGGAGAGAGAGATAAGAGGAGGAATTAAGAGATCTAAAAAACGAAGGAAGGAGGGAATGAGTCTGTGATGAGAGAAGAGAGATAAAACAGAATGTATGGGAGATGGAAGAGATGAGAGAGAGAGAGAGAGGGATGGAAAGGTGGATGCTATAGTAGGTGGAACAGATTAAAAATAAGTGGCAGGAGAACGAAGAAAGATGAAAGGAAAAATTGAATCGTACGGCAAATGGAATAGGAGGAGGAGGGAAGTGAAAGAATACAGGAAGAGGTAGAATGAAAGGAAGAAGAGGCAAGTTGGACTGGAAGATTGAACAGAAGGAGAGGCGGAGAGAACGACGGAATGAAGAAGTAGATGGAGGAGAAAAGGGAGTGGAATGGAGGAAGGTAGAGGTGATGAAAGAAGGGAAACAAGGGTACGAGAGGACGATGATAAAAGGGAAGGAGAAACAGGCAGAGAAGAGACTGAGTGAAATATGGAGAAAGGGAGGGAGGAAGGGAAGCAAAACTAGTGGGTGAAAAACAGAAGGAAGAAAAGGTGGGCGGAGAAGAAACCGAATGGTGTGGAAACAGGAGAAAGGGAGGAAGGTGGAGAAATCAGAAAGAGAGGAGGGGGTGGGTGGAACAGCAGATGAAGAAGAGATTGAATGGAAGGGCATGTTAAAGAAAAAAGGAAGGAAGGGAAACAAAAAGAACGAGAAGGTGAAGAAAGAAGGGATAGAGAATTAGACAGAGAAGAGACTGGGTGAAATACGGAGCAGGAAAGGGAGAAAAAGAGAGAGGAGGGAAATAATGTGGGGAGGACGAAGAAGGGAGGGAAGGAATGGTGGATGAAGCAGAAACTGAATAAAGTGGTAGATGAAACGGGAGTGAGGGATAAATGATGGGAAGAGAGGTAAGGTTAATATCTCTCAGAAAGAGTAATGACCAGAAACAATAACTGTTGTTGTGATCCATAGGTGGTTCATTGTTCACAGTGGCTGGAGTTAATAATATTACTGCTGTTATTGCGTTTATCTTGGTCATTGTCTTTAATGAGCTTATTAGGACATTATCAAGACGAGAGAGGAACCGAGGAATGTGGGAGGTGGAGGAATACAGTAGATTAAGGAACGAAGTACCGGTAATGAAAGGTTAGATCAAGATACGGTGCTAGTAAAGTAAGGAAAATGTGCCAGAAGAGGAGGAAAACATAAAGTAAGGAAGATAGTAAGGCATGTGAGAGGGGAGAAGTGATGATGAATAAAAAATAACGAGGTGAAGAGGGTGAAAAATGTAAAAATGAATCTGAGTAAGGAAAGGAGAGAAAGAGCAAAGGAACACATAGAAAAGCAAACAGAAGTATTCTTAGTGGTCCTTTTGAGGCTGTCTGTTGGAAGGTAAATTATGAGTAAAGTAACAGTTTTATGAGTCAAAGATAACGACCACAAAGCAGGAAGTGAAGATTAGTAAAGGAGAGATGCATATGAGGAGCAAAGTAGGGAAAGTTGAGAAAGGGTGCAGACTAAAAAAAAAAAATAAATAAAACTAGGAAAGGAGTGAGGAATGTGGGACGTGCGAGAGGAAGTAGAGTAGTAAATGAGAAAATAAAGAGAGTGGCAAGTGTGAGGGGTGGAAAAAGAATGAGTAGGGAAGGAGAAAGTCAGGAAGGGAGGTGTAGGAACAGAGAAAAGTAAGGAAAGATGAGAGAGGAAGTTAAAAGTAGTAAAGGATGTAGTAAGGGAGTGAGGGTTATGGGAAGTATGGAGCAAAGTAGGGAGATGGAGGAGAGAAAGTAGAGAGGGGTAAAAGCTACAAAAGGAAAGAGTTTGAGGAGTGTAGGAGGAGCAGGAATGAAGAAGACTAGGGGGGAGTTGGACGGGCAGCTAAGAGGAGTAGAGAAGAGGATAAGGAAATGAGAAGTGTAAGAGTTGTACAGGGAAGGGAGAGAAAAGGCGTGGAAAGAAATATGGGTAAATTAACATATGAAAGACCGAGGATGTTGTTTTGTAGTCTGTTGTTATATATACGAGGAACACAGGAAATGACGTCATGATGCTGCATCGTGAAGGACTGGGTGAGATAAGAGGGCGAGTGAGAAAACGCGTGAGAAAAGTGGTGAGAGACGGGGGTGAGTGAGATGGTAAGGGATAGAGGGAGAGAGATGTTAGAGAATGAGTAAATGCATTAGAGAGAGGAATATGGTGAGAGAAAAAGGGAGAGAGCAGTGAGAAAGTGAGTAAATGCGTGAAATAGAAAGATGATGAGAGGCAGTTGTAGAGAGGTGTTAAAGTGTGTAAATATTAGGGGCAGGAAGTCTGTGATTAGTGAGAAATCGAGTGAAAAGGAAAAGGGAGAGTGAAAGAAAATGAAGAGATGGAGAGGGATTGAGGGGTTGAAGGAGTGAAGAATTAGGGAGTTAAGGACTAAGGGATTGAGGCAGTATGTGATTGAGAGATTGATGGAGTAAGGGAATGAGGGAGTTAGGGAGTCAATGAGTGAGGGAGTTAGGAACTGAGGAAGTTAGGAATGGGATACTGAGGGAAATAAGGACTGAGGGAATTTGGGAGTTAGAGACAGAGGGAATCAGGGGCTGAAGTGGGGATTGAGGTAGGGAAGGATAGAGGTAGATAAAGAATGAAGGCTTAAGGGACTGAGGGAGTAAGAGATGGAAGGAGATAGGGACTGAGGTAGTTTAGAGATGGAAGGTGTTAGGAAATGAAAGAGTCAGAGATGGAAGGAGACAGGGATTGAGGGATTTAGAGATGGAAGGAGATGGGGATTGAGGGAGTTAAGAGATGGAAGGAGATGGGGATTGAGGGAGTTAGAGGTGGAAGGAGTTAGGGATTGAGGGAATTAAGGAGAAGAAGAAGGAAGCTGCAGGCGCCAAATTCACCTTCTGTTCAGGCACGATTCTCAGACTGATTCTTCATCCAACCCGCTTGTGCTGTTGTGGAATTTGTCAATATCCTTTTCCCCCATTTTCTCCCTCTCTTCTTCCTTTTTTTTCCGCCTCCTCTATTCCCTTCCCTTCCCTTCCCACATCTTCTCTTCTCTTCTCTTCTCGTCTCTTCTCTTCCCTTCCCTTCCCTTCTGTTCTCTTCTCTTCCCTCCCCATTTTTCTTCTGTATTCTCTCTTCTCTCTTTTCTTCTCTCCTCCTCCTCCCTCCCCTGTTTTTGAGTAGGAAAGAGTATGTATGTATGTATGTATATGTATGTACGTATGTATGTATGTATGTATGTGTCTGTCTCCACTGTCTGTTCTCTCTCTCCTCTGCCGTCATCTTCCCCCTTCCCCTCCCTTCCTCCTCACCTATCGTCACTTTACAATGCAAATCACATAATATGCCTTCCTGGAGTTCCTTTCTTCCTCCTCCCCTCCATATTTAACGTATTTCCTTATTCCTTTTCTTCTTCGTCGTCCACCCCTCCTTCCTTCCTATCTCTCCTTCATTTGCTCCTGTTATTCTTTTCCTTCTCGGTGACTCCATCTTTCTTCACTTTCCTTCATTCCTTCCATCATTCTCTCTCTCTTTCTCTCGTTGATATTGATAACCTATGAATTCAAGATACCGTGACTTTTTTGTTCGTGCTGGCTTCAGACAGTTTAATGCTACTGAGGGAAATCCATTAGGGTATGTAGGGATTGACACCGAGACTTCTGTTATTTGCTCTCAGCTGAATAAAACCGTCTGGCTGTTAGGTGCAAGTCGCTAATGGTCTTCCTCACCAGATTTTAACATAATCATAATATATATTAGAACATGATGACTCTAAGGTGGTGATGTTTTTAAGATCGTGATAGAACTGAAGGTCGCGTTGTGTAACACCACTTTTCAACGATGCCATGAGAAGGAAAAAATCTTGCTATCACCAGAGGATTTATGTAACTTGTGAAGGATCGTGGACTTCATGGGTTCAATGGAGAGTATTATATACTTCACTTTGAGAGGCCTTTGGTTCCTTCTTCCATGTTAAGAAAAAAAAAAAGTTGCGTAAATGCGTTAATTAGAGATATATTCATGAGCAATTATGTCCTATGCAGATTAATTGGAGAGGATTGCTGTACTTGCATTCGTAAGGCATTCACTTCATTCACCATAACTTGATGGAGTTTTTCTTCCCTGAGTAGCATGTTTTCTGTAGCTGTAGTGGCAAAATGAAACAGTACTACGGCCTTGCATTCTTTCCATAGCACTTTCTCGTGACTAGCACCAAATTCTAGTGTTAATTTCTTATCACAGCTCAACATTTAGTATAGAGAGATGTCAGTGTTACGCTGAGTTAAAAGGGGGCAGAGTTAAGAGTAATTTCAAACCTCACTCTTTGGCGTTTGAAAAGTTATATGGAATTTGAAGACTGATACTGGGATGCATATGGCTTTCTTCCGGCTGTGAAGCATGACACCAACATGCAGGTTTTTCTTTTGACGTCCAGAAAAGTGGAGAGGGGAGGAAGTGCAGAAGTATTGGAGACCAAAGTGAATGCTGAAATCTTCATGGAACAAGCCTGGCTGGTGACAAACAAGGTAAGAGGTATCAGAACATCTCTACTTCATTCACTTTGATTTGGCGGGAGATCTTCGTCCTCTTGCCACATATATATAACCTGTGGAACAGTGACAAAATAATGCTATACTACGGCGTTACACTCTTTCCACTGCGATTATTCGTGACTAGCATCATATTTTAGTAGTAATCTTTTGTTATACCCCAAGATGGTGAGATGACACTTTCACGTCCCGTTAAAATGAACAGGCTAACACACAGGATAGTTTCCGGAGTGGCAGGGGATGTGTGGATGGAATATTATAGTAATGCAAATGCTGGAGAAAAAATATCAGAACTGCTATTTATTTATGGTTTTCTTGGATCCGGAAATAAGCACGAGTATATAGAATGGTACAAGGGAGAGATCGAATATTTGCAGTCAGACAGATAGAGGAGAAAGGATGTGAGGACTGTTTTTTTATTATGTTCTTGGATGTAAAACAGAAGGTGAATAATAATAATTCATTCATTTCTTCCTTCTTTCCTTCCTGCTTTCATTCATTCATTGCCTTCCTCCTTTCCTTCCTTCCTTCCTTCCTTTCTTTCTTTGTTTATTTCTTTCTTCCCTGTCTTCCTTCTTTCATTCATTCTTTCCTTGCCCATATTATACAGATCACATTACTTCACTGTCTCTTTCACTTCATTGTCTTAACCAACTCCAACTTGCCCGCTCTCTTCCGTTCTTTCTTCTCCCTTCCTCTTTCTCCCTCTCTCCTTTCCTGCATCCTTCCCTCTCTTCATTTTCTCCATATTCCTTCCTTCATCCATCTCTTTCCCTCTCTTCTTCGTTCGTTTGTTCGTTCAAGTTTCCTTCCTTCCGTTCCTTACTACCTTCCTTCTCTACGTTATTTCCCATTTTCCTATCCGTCACCAAACTTTCTTCCTCATTCGTTCGTTCGTTGGTTCCTTCGTTCAAACTTCCTTCCTTCCTTTCTTCCTTCCTCCCTCCTTCCCTCCCTTCCTTTCTTCTCTGCCATTCTCCCTTCTTCCCATCTCTCTTTTTGCCCTCGTCCTCATTCCCCCCCCCCTTCCCTCCTCTTTCCTTCTTTCCGCCTCTCTCCTTCACTTTTTCAACCTATTCTCTCCCCTCCATCATTTTTTTCCTCTTTCCCTCCTTCTCTTCCCTTCCTCACTTCTCACTCTTTTCTTCGTTCCTTGTCTCCCCTTTTCCACTTGCTCCTTTCCTCCTTCCTTCTCTTCCGTTCCAGATTTATTTCTCTCCTTCCTTTCTTTCTATCCATCCGTCAATCGTCTTCTTTCCTTTCTGTCTTCATTCCTTCCTTTCCATCCTTCCTTTCATCCCTCCTTCCGTCCTTTCTGCCATCTCTCTTCCCTCCATTCCTCTCTCCCTTCTCTCTCTCACTTTTTCCTCCACTTCCTTCCTCCCTCCATTATACAGATCATATTACTCCTGTCACCTTCTTCACGGCCGGAGAGAATTCTGTTTCTTCTTAATGTAGATGGACACAAGGAAATTAGATAAGGGTGTTTCAGAAGGGGAAGAAGAGGGAGGGAGGAAAGGAGCAAGAGAAAAGGGGAGAGAAGGAAGTAGGAAGCGGAGGAAGAGGGAGGGAGCAAGGGAGAAGAGGCAAGAAGAAAGTAGGAAGTAGTTGGGAGGGAAACAGGCATAGCAAAAGGGACGGGAGAAGGGAAAAGAAGTGAAAATTAAAGAGGAGAGACAGAGTAAAGGTGAGAGGAAGATCGGGGGAGAAGGAGGGATAAAAGATGAAGGAGAGCGAGAGAGCGTGTGAGATTCTCCATGAAGGAGAGAGAGAGAGAGAGAGAGAGAGAGAGAGAGAGAGAGAGAGAGAGAGAGAGAGAGAGAGGGAAGGAAGGAAGGGAGGGAAGGAAGGAAGGAAGAAGGAAGGGAGGAAGGGTGAATAGGAGCAAAACAAGGTGGAAATAAAAGAATTTCAGAAAGGCAAGGACAACAAACAACGCACTTAATGAAATTTTATTGAAGAATTTACTAATGGTGAATCTCTCTCTCTCTCTCTCTCTCTCTCTCTCTTTCATCGTAGTATAGGATATACATGTTCGTCAACATTCGTTAGTACATTATATAAGCATTCGATATAATTATGATGTTGATAGTGGTAATATATAAGGCAGTAGTAGTAGTAGGAGTAGTAAAAATGAGAATGGCGGTAAAAATAATAATGATAATAATAATACATCCAAGGCCTAGAAATAATATATATCTTTTCATATATGCCTTCTATAATTTTTGTTTCATTAAATCTTTTAGCATATATACATACTTCTACAATTTCTACACTATACAACAGAGGCACAAACATATATATATATATATATATATATATATATATATATATATATATATATATATATATATATATATATATATATATATATATATATATATATATATATATATATATATATATATATATATATATATATATATATATATATATATATATATATATATATATAACTGGGCATGTTTTTTACGGTTATATCATAAGTGTTCACATATATCAGGCTCATGTATAATTCGTGGTTCATCATATCATCATTATCATCATCATCATCGTCATCATCACCATTGTCATCTCTCTCTCTCTCTCTCTCTCTCTCTCTCTCTAATTACAGAAGACTACCTTCCGCCCATCCTCTAATATTTCCCTTCACGACTAGTAACTCTCCCATGACTTCGAATATACTCTATTATTTTATATCAGTTAAAGATAAACACTATTATTCAGTGAGAATTTTGATACTACCTCCACTGCCCCTTCTCATCGTCGGGAGAACATTTTATTTTAGTACAGGTATACCCAGATGATTACATTACCTGAGCCATAGAAACTCCAATTAATGCTGCCTTTTATCGTCGAAACAAAGCAGATGTTACTCGTATATTCCAGCTAACCTTGTATGATTATGAGTCAATTAAGAGCAAGTGATAAAGAACTAAGTGTTAATCTAATGGAGTGGTGGGTAGGAAGAGAGAGAGAGAGAGAGAGAGAGAGAGAGAGAGAGAGAGAGAGAGAGAGAGAGAGAGAGAGAGAGAGAGAGAGAGATTTCCACCCTTTTTTCTTTTTCCTTTCATTTTTTAACAGTTACAGTTCATTAATAATATTAGCTTGAACACTGACCTCTCCTGGAAGAAATAATTATCGACTTAGTTTTTTTAGCCCTTCGTTTTTATTTTAGCTTTTTGCTTGCTTTTAATCCATTTTTTTCTTTTATTCATGCTTTCATTCTAGCTTAGACTCATTTGTGCTAAACGTTTCTTTTATTATAGTTTTTTTTTCTCGTTTGTTTTAGCTTTTCGCTTTTAATTTCTCTTTTGCTATTTTTATTCGCTGTTATTTTAGCTTTTGTTTTTGTTTAGCTTTTGTTCATGTTTGTTTTCGAGTTTTTCATGTTTTTATTCAAGCTTTTACTCGCACTTATTGTAGCTTTGCACTTTTCTGGATTTTTCTATTTATCCCTGTGTTTGTACTGTACTTGCTTTGAATTGCTTTATTCTAGGCTTTATTTGTTTTATTCTAGCTTTTATTTTCTGTTTTGTAGCTTTTCGTTTTGTCATCCTGATCTCAAGCTACAACAGTGTATTAATATCAAGGACGTGAACAATAAAGACTAGTTTAATCAAGCTCTGACCAGGCAGTTTATTGCAGTTTGTATTGGCCCTCATTCTCTAAGTGTCCAATTAACGCCTTCAGTACACTTGCTTATTAACTAAAAAAAAAAAAAAACACTGTATAAGATTGCTCGCATATAGGTTTCCTTTCATTAACACAGCTCCCAAACTATCCATCTATCTATAGCCAAATGCCTTAATCCCGTAAGGAGTGGCCACAAACAAATTGTCTTTATGTCTCCCTGTCTCCAGGCATTTCGCTGCGCTCCCCCCAACTTACACTCCCCTCTCTCATACTCGTATACCTCTTTACTCCATCCCTCCATCTCATCCAAGGTCTCCTCACTTTTTCCCCCCTCCACCTCCCTATTCCCGCTCTCCACCTCCCTCTTCCTCCCCTCCACCTCATTCATAAACATTCTCCTAGTTAGTCTCTCACCCTCCATCCTCTCCACATGGCTCCCAAACACTTCACAATATCTTTCAAACTCTTCTAAGCTTAAGGTATGCACAGGATTGCTTTTATATATGTTTTCCTTCTCTCATGCTGCCTCTAAATATGCAACATTGATCGTGTAAACATTTCTCTTTACCCCTACGACCGATTAGCACTTCTGTATATTTATAAACTTTCATAAGCTTAATCTGTACATAAGACCGTTTGTATATATGTTTTTCACTCATACAGGCACATAACTCAGCCACGATCAATTCAAGGTAAATGGTAGAGTCGTAAAATGCGAAAAAGAAAACAGTCTATGATAACGGTTTACTGAAAATGATGGCGATGACGATGATGATGATGATGATAATGATAGGGAGAGAGAGAGAGAGAGAGAGAGAGAGAGGGAGAGAGAGATTTTATTCTAGCTCCGTTGATTTAATCTGTAGTGGCTTTCTCGTCATTTTCATCGACACTATGCTATTTAGGACACGAAGAATCTCATCTGTTTTAATGTAGCAATTGCCTGACAGTTTGTTGTTGTTTAGAATGGGGTCTCTTCTATGGATCATACACTTTAACCTGACGGCGGAGATTTCGTCCTCTTATAGCCCATTCCTCGTAGCTGAGTGGCAGAATGAAACAATACTTCTTTCTACATTCGTTACATGGCACTTCTTCGTGACTTGTCTCATACTTTAGTGTTAATTTCCCGTTACACCTCATACAGGATGTTCCGTGAAAGATTAAACCTCACAAGGCTGTCTGTAGGTCTTTCATTTTAACCTGACCCAGATATTCGTCCTTTTACAACTTATTTCACGTAAATCAGTGGCAGAAAAATGACAGTGCTGAGGCTCTACCTCCTTCCCATAGCACTTCTTCTTGGCCAGCACCATACTCTTGTATTAATTTATTATTACAACTCAGCATTGAAGACGGAGAAATGGTAGTTTTGGATTACAGTATGTCAGTGTCAAATGACTATACCACGGAAGGGGTTAGTGAAGGATTATAATACCACCAGAACGAAGAGTCTCCCATAACCACTTTTACTTTGTCTGGAATAGATAAATAAATAAATGAATAAGTAAATCATCATCATCATCATCATCCGGATCTCCTTTCTCATCCTAGGGCAGGGTGAGGAGTAGCAACGTCCAGACAGCCCAAGTTTGCCCAGTCCAAAGGGACATGTTTCCATTCACTCATCATTCAAGCCCCCAGAATCCTGACTCTCTCTGATACGCCAAAAAAACATTCACCACATTCTGTAGCTTCACATAAACGTATCCGATAGTCAATCCAGACGCTGTTACGTTAAAAAGGGGTGCCAAATCCCTGATCACGCACTTCTCACAACATTCATCTAGCCAGATTGATCTCCTGTCAGTCCCCTAGCCTCACCGACTTCCATACCTCTCTTCCTCATACACTCATCCACCATATCCATCCACCTCCAAAAACCTCTCACAGTCCTTCTCTGCCTACTTTGTTGTATGCTTTTTCCAGATCTTTGAATGCCATAAACACCTTAGAGTCCTTCTCTCAAACCTTCTCCACTACCCATTTTACTGGAAATTTTTGAATCACACATCCTCTGCCACTCCTAAAGCGACCCTGTTCATCATTCAATAGGACTTATTGTATCTCCCTTATTTTCTCTATAATAATTCTTCCATATACCTTCCCTATAACACTCAGTGAACTTATGTCACGATAATTCTTGCACTCACCTAAATGAATAAATGTAATAAATAATACATGATGGTACAGAAGGCTTCATCACATTTTCCAGTAACTTCTTCGTGGCACGGGAACTTGGTACGTTCTCAGTCCAGATGAGTAAAATAATCAGAAGGTGTTGTATCCCCAGGCTTATCTGGATGTGAACCCCGTGAACAGCAGGAAATAGACCAGTTCAATAGGTCCCTGAGGTGGTCTGGCCATGTGGAGAGGATGGAGAGTGAGAGACTGGCGAGGAGAGTGCATGTAAGTGAGGTGGAGGGGAAGAGAGGGAGGGGAAGGCCAAGGATGAGATGGAGGGATGGAGTGGAGAGGTATATGAGAGAGGGCCGTGTGAATTGGGAGCGGGGCAGTGAAATGGCGGGGGCCAGGGTGACGTGGAGGCGATTTGTTTGTGGCCACCCCGTATAAGGGATTAAGGCGTCTGGCAATAGATAGATAGATAGAGTAGGTCGCTCCCAGCGATATATTTTGTTCAGGTAATGTTGAAGGACTGTCTGTGATTTGGTAGTAAGGTACATCAGGAAAGTGTGTTGTAGTGCGTGTAGGGCTCTACTGCATTATGAGCCTAAAGGACTGTTTGTGAGTTGCATTGTTTGTTGGTATTGTAGCAAGAAACGGTGGTGGTCGCATCGTAATCTGGTCCTTAGGTGTACTTGTGTCTCTGGGTAAGTGGAGCAGAGTATCATTTGGAAAAAGCCCTTATGTGTTATTCTTCCTACCTAGTCTCATGCTTGCTCTGGAACCTGGAAGAGCCTGGACCCTTCTGGTCACATCATGGCCTAGAATAATGGGACACGGAGAATTTGTGGAGACCTACCTACGGCACTGTTATTGTTGTAGCTCCAGGTTCATCTGGATGTAAGCCTGGTGGACTGCAGGCTGAAGTTGCCCTTTACCTGCAGGCCACCACCCTCCTTTATGGACATAGGGAGGGAGTTTAAGGTCGTTTGTATAACCGGGTAACTCCCCCTCCCGAGTATATCGTTGCTGCTACGTGAAAGCAAACCCCTGCACCACCATCGCCACTGTTCCTATCACTAGACATTTTCACTGAGCATCGGAAATACCTCTTGATAAGATTTTAATCCTTATGGGGCTAGGTACGTCCTCCTTCTGCATAAAATAATTTTGGGGGCAGCTGGAATGTTAAGTGTTGCCATGGCTCTCTGGGGGGGTTAAGGCCGGAATGTGTGTGTGTGTGTGTGTGTGTGTGTGTGTGTGTGTGTGTGTGTGTGTGTGTGTGTGCGTGTCTGTAGATAGATGAATAGATAGATAGGTAGGCAGATATATACTGTAGACATGTAAATAGATAGGTACGTAGATAGATAAATAGGTAGATGGATGGATGGAGGGATGGATAGATGAATGGATGGATGGATGGATGGATATATATTTTGATAGATAGATAGACAGACAGATCGACAGATAGATACTGTTTACAAATTAATAGAGCACTGTCGTTCTCATTTCCTCCGATGCACTCCGTCTCTGTCTCTGTCTCTGTCTCTGTCTGTCTGTCTGTCTGTCTGTCTGTCTCTCTCTCTCTCTCTCTCTCTCTCCAATAATCTATAAAACATTCACTTTCGTCGTAAACATGCAGAAATAGCTGTAACTTTCCTATAAAATATATCGCAAAATTGACCCTGTTGCTTGCATTGGAATGATATGAATATTGACGAGAATACCAATAATAATAATAATAATATAAAAAAGATTTTGTTACTAATGTTACTACCATAGTGGTTACTTGATCCTGTTTCTGTGTACTATGGGTCACAGAAGTATCGTGCGTAATATGAGTGAAACATTTGAGAACGCAGAACGAAGGTCACTGAAATGTTAAGTGTCCAACCTACCACACATTGATAGCCCTGATGTCGGGAGGTGTCATACATCGCCAACTTGCAATATCCTCTTGCAAACATATAGCATGTGTTATGTTTATATAGACAGACACTGTTCATACACAATGGGACTTTGGTAATGTACAGCAGTTGTTCGAATGTTTTCGGTAGGCATCGGACCTCCTGTACGCCGATACTTTTGTAACCCACAGTACCTCTCATCCCAAGTATTACCTTGAAATGGTTATGATGATGATGATGATGATGAACTGGAATGGTCAGGTATAACATTAACTTTCCCTCTACGAAACGTCTCCTAGCAGCTGAATAAAGTCGTCTGTGGGCAGCAGGAATATAATATGATGCTGCTGGAGAGGGTCGCCTTCATGTGGTGGCACCATTATAACCGGACGGCTCAACTGACCTAGCTATACAAGTCTCACTTCTCTCCCTGTTCCCTGAAAGGAGAATAGTGGACTGCTGGAGCACGGCAGCATCAGCCTATAGTAGACTGGGTTCGTGTTCAGATGAGCCAGAGGTTGCTACTACTACTACTACTACTACTACTACTACTGCTACTACTACTACTACTACTACTACTACTACTACGAATAAAATGTGAAATACTATCCAGCTTACGAAAGTAAAGGCGTCAATTAAAGTCGTATCTATTGCCCCTACCTCGTAATGTCAAGTCTAAGCCAAAATGAAAATCAAAGAGTCGTCGATAATGAATTAAGAAGACATCCACGAGCTCAGTGGATTAATAAAAATAAAAATAAAATAATGTGGAAATTAATATCAGTAATGCATGACCCCCAGACATCTTTATTAGCAATGCTAACATCAAGGTTACGAAAATATATAAAGATGGGGGCATATGTCATCTCTCTCTCTCTCTCTCTCTCTCTCTCTCTCTCTCTCTCTCTCTCTCTCTCTCTCTCTCTCTCTCATTATAGTTTTTCCAATAATTAAGTCACCATAGGAGTAAACTGATAACTTATCACATCGTTCTTGTTTTTTCACCTGTCACGTTCAGTTGTATATTAATGAATGTTGTATTATTCACTCTTATTTGACTATGAATACCTGACAGATGAATGACTGAAGACATAAATATCCATAAGCAATTTTTTCCACAGTTAAAGCTTTGGAGACTATATAAATGCTATCCTGAGTCCATGCAAAATAATAATTGACCAGAAATCGATAAACTCCCAGAAATGGCCGGATTTGACGTGACAGTCCGATATCAGGGTTGTATTTCGAGTGAGTTTGTGATATTTCCTAACACTTCTTTCTTAGTGAATTATTCTGCACATTACACCTCAATATCTTCCTGTGTATTATTGATGAGAACTGTGTCGATCTTGAAACGATATAAATAACACACAAGAGAATGCTAAGGTATTATATGGAAAATTAATCGCAAAGGAAGATGTACTACGAAGCCTGTTGTGCCTTCGCCTCATTATGGTGGAGTCATGGAAGGAACACTGACAGCTTCAGTGCTGGATGATGATGATGATGATGATTATCATCATCATCATTATCATAAATTTCGCCTTTATCATCACAATCATCTCCGCCACCTTATCATCATCTTCATTATCATTATCCTCCTTGGTCTCCTTCCTCTCTCCGCCTCCACCTCTTTCTCCTCCTTCTCCTTCTCCTCCTCCTCCTCACCACCACCACCTCCACCACGAAGATAGCTGTAACACTAATAGACTCATCCATTACTAATACTGGGTTGTACCATATCCGGGAAGGATGGAACGACAGATCTAGACTGTCCTGCGATTCGATAAAGGGGAAGGCTGGAAGGGTGGGAGGCGTAACTAATGACTGGGCAAATAGTGTTAGAAAGAGAGAGAGAGAGAGAGAGAGAGAGAGAGAGAGAGAGAGAGAGAGAACAGGGGAGGGGTAAAGTAGAGGGAGTGAGGAGACGAAAAGTAGAGGGAAAAGTAAATAGATAGATAGATAGATAGACAGATAGATAGACGGGGATATGAAAATAAATAAATGAGCATAATGCAGAACGATATACAGAGGGATGAATGAATAGACAGAGAGGCAGGTAGACAGATATATAAAGTTCAATTGATTAGAAAGTCAGACAGACCTAAGAAGAGCAGACAGATAGACAGATAAACAGACAGGTAGACAGAAAGTGATGCCATATCTGTAAAGAAATATACAGTAAACCCAAAATGTACAGTACATTTTAACACACATGACGCACATTTTGGTGACAATGTGTATGGATTTTGTATTACGTGCGTGTGCGCAGCCAGGCGTGTACGTCACTGTCACTCACACGCCTACATACACTTACCCAGGCTATGCACACACACACGCAAACAAGCCTGTACACACACACACACACACACACACACACACACACACACACACACACACACACACACACACACACACACACTTGTCCATACATACACACAGTAACAGACTGTCGCACATAATATACAGACACATACTTAGACATCCATACATAACTCTTTGCACACACACACACGCACTCTCTCTCTCTCTCTCTCTCTCTCTCTCTCTCTCTCTCACTCACTTGCCTACACCACCGAGCACACACAAATATCTCCCTTTATTATAACAGCGACCTGACTGCCGTAAAATTCCGTAACTAAAATCTATTGTTTTCATAGCACGTTTTTGTTATTTAAGAAGAGGGAGTATTAGTCGATTATTTAGTCATCATCATTATCATCATCATCTTCATTATCATCATCATCTTCATTATCATCATCATCTTCATTATCATCATCATCTTCATTATCATCATCATCTTCATCATCATCATCATCTTCATTATCATAGAGCCGACTTTAGATGAAAGCTGTTGAGTTTAACTATTTTTGCGGCAAGGAAAAAAATAGTGTTAGTATTATACTGTATTATGGTAATATGTGTCTATAATTTGTACAAGTGGAATATAATATAAGAACGTGTAAGATATATGTCTTGCTGAATAATTGGCAAATTCTCTCTTTCTCTCTCTCTCTCTCTCTCTCTCTCTCTCTCTCTCTCTCTCTATCTATCTCTAAACCACTTCGCTCCTCACTCCTTTCTTCTTCGTCACTTTCACCCTCATTGTATTAAGCCGTATCACTTGCAGTCTCTCGCCCTTTTTCTTTCCCTCCTTCTCTCCACTTTTCCTTCTTCTTTCCTTTTTCTCTCTCACTTTCCTGCCCACCTTCTCTCCGTCCTTCCATCCTTCCGTCTGTTCCTCCCTTTCCTCTTTCTCTCCCTCGCTGGAGGAGTTGGTGTAGAGGGATATATGACTTGGTTGTGATGACTTCGTGATCCTTCGATTCTGAAAGGAGAAAAAATATTTGTAACGATGATCATAATGATTATGATGATGATAATCATCATCATCATCATCATCATCACCACCACCACCACCACCACCACCACCACCACCATCATCATCATGCCTCTCCCATCTAACGGTGGGGTGAGGTATGGTCCAGAAAGAAAAAAAAAAAAAACTGATAGATGGAGAACAATTCAACAGCATGCCCAGTGAAATGGGTCACACACCACCATCCATCTATCTATCTGTCTATCTAGCCATCACTCCATCTAGCTAGCTTATCTATCTGTTCATCTCTCTCTCTCTCTCTCTCTCTCTCTCTCTCTCTCTCTCTCTCTCTCTCTCCCTCTCTCTATTGTGTGTGTGTGTGTGTGTGTGTGTGTGTGTTCCTTCAAGCATCTTTCACCTGTGGACTATTCTCAGTGAAGATAGTAAGGCTGACTTTCTCTGTGGGTTGGGCCAGCCTCTTCTCATCCTCCCACCTATCCTTACAGCACAGCAGCCGCCACCACGCTGTTCGGAACTGAAAGAAATAGATGGATGGTTAGAGGGGTAGAGGGATGGAGGGATAGTTTGAAGAACAGAGGGATGGAAGGATAGATGGATAGTTAGAGGTAGGAGGATGGAGTGACAGATGGATAGAGTGATGGATGGGTGGTGAAGGGGTTGGTTAGATCGATAAGTAAGTTAATAGATGAGTGGATGACCGGATGGACGAATGTGCTGGGAGAGGGTGAATGGATGGATCCTAAAATGGAAGGATGTAGAAGTAAGGAGGTAGGCAGATAGAAAGGTAGATGGATTAATACATAGATGAATGGATAAAAGGACAGATGGATGGATGATAGACCAGATGGATCGATGGCAGGACAGATAGATAAACAAGAATCTAAATAGTCTGACTTTCTCGTATTGCCTTTTCTTTATTTATTTTCCTCCTGCCTCTGATCTTGAGTCTTACAAACACACAAATGTCCAAGCATCTCAGAGTGATGGGATGTTGAGTTTGACCGTCTCGTGTTTTTTTTTTTTTTCCTTCTCTTCCTTGGCAGGACAATTTTATCCGTATTGAAAAAGTTATAACAGTGCGGAATTGAATCTGGCTGTCTGGTCTTTTGACTTTCAAGGGATTTTTTTTTTTTTGGGGGGGATCCTATGTATTTGTATGTAATATTTCTCTACGTTGTCTTTAGTACGATGACGCCTTTGTTAAACAGTATTCTTACTAACTGTAAAGTATGTACGAGTATGTATGTATGTATTGTAGCGGCCGACTTATACACGCCCTTTTTACGGATCCTGAAGAATAACAGATCTGTATGGCCGAGGATCGCTACTTTCCACCACTTGAAGTGTAGAATGAATTAAAGAGAATGTTGGGGAATAATTGAAATCATCTGACTGACCTGCGTATTCAGACCGACACAAATATTGGCAGAGAGAGAGAGGAAAACAACATGACCGCATGGCTTGTTTCACGCCATGAACCTTTAAATGTGGGAAGGGAGGGGGGGGGGTAGTAAAGAAATAGGTGTGGTGTGCAAAGGAATGAGTAGGATGGTCTGGAAAGCTGATGGATGGTGGGCCTGGAGCAGAAGAGTATACACTGTGAAAATTGGCATTGTTGAATTAGTGGCTTTAAGTCAGTGAATTAATCAAAATATCCTCTAAGATCGAAAGTGTCAGAGTAGTAAAAAGCTGAGCGAGCGTGGAGGACAGAGAAATGGATAAAATAAGATGGAAATGTACTGGTGGGACAAGGAGGTGACATGAAAGTATACCCTTTGAAAATGGGTGCTGTAGGATTAATGGTTTGAGTTCAGTGAGGATTTATTTCAAAGTTTTGTCTATCATGAATCAGATTTAAAAAAAAAAGGAACTGGAGCTTCTTGCATGTTTCACGTCTAGCGTGGAACTAAGTAAAAATGAAATAGAGCTGATAAAACCATGCAACTGACCTGCGTATTCAAACCGACGTAAATAATGGGGTTGTAGAGACAGGAACTCTTGGCAAACACGGCAGGAACCACGGCCGCCTCAGGAGTGACGTAGTTGGGGTCCCCAAAGGCCATGATGCAGGACATGACGGCGTAGGGGGACCAGGCCATCAGAAATGTTAGGATCATAATGAAAACCATGGCGGCGATGCGCTTCTCGGAGCGGGCCACGCGAGCCTGCAGCCCACAGTCACCGTGCTGTGGAAACGAGGTGTCGGATTGCCAGGTATAAGTACGATCGATTTCATGTCGTGGCTTTTTTTTTTTTTTTTAGGCAGAACTAGAGAGGCAGGTAGATTCTTCACTCTTGTTTAGTTTTTGTCTTTTGTTCTTCTTGCAGAACACAGATACAGTATACGATAATTATCCCCTCGTTATTATGATTTGTTTCTGTAAGATGTGATGTATTGAAGACAGGAAGGCTCTATAGTCATTGTTCCTTATCATCATTATCATCATCATCTCTAGGAACGATAGGAGATATGGGAAGACTCTACTCTTTTTCTTTGTCATCATCATCATCATCATCATCATCACCATCATCATCATCATTATATCCGACGCTGGCTCCTACTTGGGAACCTCCGGATAGGCGATAGCTGTGACAGAATCACCATCACGCTACTGTCCTCACGTACCTCCCTCCCTCCCTCCCTCTCTCTCTCTCTCTCTCTCTCTCACACACACACACACACACACACACACACACACACACACCAATACACTGCGCCACTCTTTTTTTCCATACATCCTGCAAAAAACATCAGATTTACGAGAATTGGAAGCTGATCATAAGTCTGTTCGTGAGCCTGACCCAGTGCCCTGTTAACAAACAACACCGCATCATTTCCATGCATCAGATTTGCTATAGTGTCCCCTACGCTGTTCATTACCATCTTCATTTCTCTTTTTTCATTACTCTGGTTCTGACTTTTCATGTAACTCCAGCCATATGTATCGATCTGTCTTTCTATCTGTCTATCTTTCGGTCTAGGTATGTATGTATTTGTCTACCTACCTACGTACCTACCAACCTCCAAGTGTATATCTTACTATCATATCTCTATTTGGCTCTCTATATATCTATCTGATGAATAACCAACCGTCTACCCATGTATCTGTCTGTGTTTGCCTGTCTATCTGTTCAGTGACTAGCAATCTGTCAACCTGTCTGTCTATATATCTATCTCTTGAACAGCCAACCAAGGTTATATAACATACTCCTGTCTCACTCCTTCACTTACATAACACCGCCCACTTACACACCCATCTACTCCTTCACGTGTTTCACTACCCTCAGAATGCCTGTACTCTTACACGTGTGTATGTATTTATGTAATTTTGTATGTATGTATGTGTGTGTGTATGTATGTATGTATGTGTCGTAGCGTCCGACCTTTGTAATAATGTGTTCCAGTTATGAAAACCGCAGAGGAAATGAGTTCACTGGTACAGAAGTTTTAATTCCAAGAACGAACTTAACTTGCAAAATGTTGAATAATCCTTTAGGCACTGTGATGTATTTTTGGTCATTTTTTATACCCTCACTTGATTTTGAGAGAGAGAGAGAGAGAGAGAGAGAGAGAGAGAGAGAGAGAGGGAGAGAGAGAGAGAGAAAGGGGAGATGGAATTTTCCCGTTCTCCCTAATCACTCCCTCCCTCGTCTCATTAATAAAACGAATTAGGTTAAACTTTCTAGAAAAATAAAAGCTGGATTGAAAAGATGCATTTTTTTTTTTTACTTCAAAGCACAGCACACTTAACATGAAATAATTTGGTCTTGATCCCTGGAGGTCGACGACGTGTGTGTGTGTGTGTGTGTGTGTGTGTGTGTGTGTGTGTGTGTGTGTGTGTGTGTGTGTGTGTGTGTGTGTGTGTGTGTGTGTGTGTGTGTGTGTGTGTGTGTGTGTGTAGTTGTTGTTGCTCAACTTTGGTCCGTCTGATAGAGCAGACTAGTCGACTGTAGGTAAGCAACAACCCCTATATAGGGCTGTCTCATAGGTTCTCTACACCGTTGATGTTGTGTCTGCGTCTTAGTGTTCCCTGTTCCACACAGTGCGCCATTATGCATGTTGTACGTTGTGTGGACCTGTTCTACAGGCTGGGCGCGTATTATCATCATCATCTTCATCATCTTTATTATTATTATGATTGTTATTATTGCTGTCTGCGAATCCAGCGTTGGCTGTAACAGCTTGTCTCTGTGCTAAATTATTATTATTATTATTATTATTATTATTATTTTTATTATAATCAGTAGTAGTAGTAGTAGCAGTAATGATAGTAGTAATAGTAAGATTTCATTCCGTTCAGGGAAGAGTTTTCGGTGGGCAGGAGATACCTGTACATTTACCTCCAGTAAACTTGAACACTCCTAAATATTTTTTAAACCTGAATAAAAATAATTTGAGTGTCCAAAATAAAATTGTAAAAAGTCATGTGATAAAAACGTTTAAAATTTTTGGGATGCTTTTCTTTAGTAAGCTTAAGTAATTTTTTAGTCCTTGATCCCATGAGATTTATTTTGCATATTGCATCTTAATGCTGTCTTGCAAGTTACGTAAAACTATCTGGTGGGTTATTGTATCATGCGCTGTTGTAGCAGATGTTTTTTTTTCTTTTTTCGCCTTATGTTGTAGATTCTCCCCGTCTGTTAGTGGGAGGTGGTTCGAATGATGATGATGATGATGATGTTGATTAATGTTGATGATGATGATGACTCTCTTCTTGCCCATTCTCTTTGTAGCTGGTTTTCCTTGTCCATTTCTCATTGGGATGTGGGATTAGAATGATGATGATGATGATGATGATGATGATGACAGCTCCCTTCTTTCCCAGTCACTCATAGTTGACGTTTTTTTGTTTCTCTTGTTTTACGCATTACACATCAGTATCCCCTTGAATGTCACTACAAAAATCTAGGTTGATAATAAAACTAAATAAATTACACACACACACACACACACACACACACACACACACACACACACACACACACACACACACACACACACACACACACACACACACACACACACACACACACACACACACACACACACACACCGTTCCCGATCTGCGTCTTGTCAGGAATGGGGAAAGGAAAGAGAATAAGCAATGACGCGAGACTTTCTGGAGGCCCGTTAAAAGAATATATGTGAGGGTATAAGTCCCCTCCGTTGAGAGTAAAGACGACACATAGATCCCGACTACCACTACTACTACTACTACTACTATTACTGCGACTATTACTACTACTGTTGTATACGTGCATTGTAACGACCGACATGGGCAGGCAGCTCTACCATGCATGCCATAGCCATGTTTCACGGGCTGTCAAGGGCAACTGATACATAGGCGCGAGGAACAACAAAGGAGAAGTGACCCACCTTTGCCCAGTGTTTCGGACAGGGACATAATTGTGGAAAGCTTTTGGACTATAGGATGAGAAGTTTATCTATCTATCTATCTATTCTCGTTAGGGGTGGCCACAAACAAAGTCACCCTGTCCTCTGCCATTTAACTGCCCTCCCTTTAGCTCACACATCCCTCTCTCTTACATATCTCTCCACTCCTCCCTTCCTTCTCATGGGGAAAGTGCATGTGGAAACTGTGTTGGAGTGGCTGTGTATGTGAGTGAGAGAGTATGTATATATCTTGGCAAGAACCTCAGTAGCATGGAAACATATGGAACCACATGAAGGGATTCGATATTGCACCCTTTTAAATGTCCGCCACTGGGTGGAACTGAACCCAGGAGAATTGGCTGGCCCAAGCTCGACTAACTAAACCGTCGTAGACTCTTTATCAGTGTTGCCACCACTATGCCAACACTTTCTGCCTTATTACTCTCCTCAGCGTGATGCTCAAGATTTCACTATCATCCTCATTCTCTCAGCTCATCTCACCTTCTTATCTCCCCCCCTTCTCGCACCTCCTTTTTCTCCTCCATCCCCTCTTCCCCTACTCCTCCTTCTTTCCCTCCGTTCTCCCTCTCTTGTTCGTTTCTCCCTCCTCCCATCAATCCTCCTCCTTCTTCCGCCTGTTCTTGTACTCCTTCTTACTCCCCTCCCGTTCTCCCCAGTCTTCCCCCTTCATTCCCACCCACTCTTTTCCTCTTGCTCTTCTATTCTCCTGCAACTTCTCCCCATCTCCTCCTCCTCCTCTCCCTCTCTCTCTTCCTCACTCCTTTCCTTATCTCCTCTCCTTCTTCCTCCCCACGAAAGACCTTCAATAAGTACAATTTTTATCACTCTTCCTTCTTCTTCCTATGTCTCATAATCCCGCCATCAAACAGCTTAACTCTGTGTACTCGCGAGATTTTCTAGATTTTTTCATATTTGACGAGACACTGAGATCTAACGAGACTTTCCGAGATTTCACGAGAAGATTCGATATTTGGCGGGAGTTTTTCAGGTGCCCTAAGATGCTGTTGCAGTTTGGGGAGAAATAAAGAATATGTGTGTGAACAAGTGACATTTTTCTGTATTTTAAAAGACACTGAGACTAAACGAGACTTTTCCAGATTTCACGTGAAGATGCAAGAGTTAGCGAGTCTTTGAGATTTACGAGTAATAAGAAAATGAGAGAGTGTTGAGGTTTGTGAGATCTGATGAGAAACTGCGAGAACTGGTGAGATTTTTCCTTATTTGACGAGACACTGAGATCTAAGGAAGAGTTTCCCGAGATTTCACGAGACGCTCTGAGACCTGGCGGGAGTTTTGGATTTATGATTAGGTATCGAGAATCTGATAGGATTCCTCTCTCTCTCTCTCTCTCTCTCTCTCTCTCCCCTCACCCCGCTTCCTGCGAGGGGTGGCTGCGACGAAAGGATTTCAAGGTATTTCTGTACTCTTATCGCCTTAACCGCCCAGACTTTCGTAATTTTGCAGCTTATTTCGCGTAGCTCAGTGGCAGAAAAGGACATACTACGGCTCTGCATCCTTTCCATAGCACTGCTTCGTGATCAGCATCTTATTTTAGTTTAATCCAGCATTCAAAATCGAGAGGTGGTAGATATAAAGCCAAGTTAAAGTAAAAAGCGTACGGTATGCGCACAACAACCCCCTCCTTCCACACAATCCTCCCTCATATTATAAACTCGAACTTTGGTTATCGCCGTCTTTATTGTTCGTCTACCTCGTGCCCTTCTTCATATGTAAAGGCGAGAACTAAAAAAAAAAAAAAAGTTCATCTATACTCTTCTCACTTAAACTTGGCCGAAAATTTCCATCTCCCCTTCTTGGATGTTGAGGTGTAGCAACAGATTAATTCTAGGCTTTGGCAGTAATCACGAACATATGCTATGGAAAGGACGCAGAACCGTAACACTGTCTTTCTCTGTCATTGAGCTAAGTGAAATAAGCTGCAAAATACGAAAATCAGGACCAAGTTAAAGTGAACGATGTATAATAATATCGTTTTCGATACGTTCAAAGTTAAAGGCTTCTCATTGTTATTACTTATGCTATATCTCCCGTAATGTGAACATACGACAATCGTCTGTCAGTAGTAAGACTTGAACAGAAATGCCATAGGAGTAAAGAGGTTACAGGGTTCGCCAAAAATGGACTAAATCGCCTGAGAAATAACGCAAAAATATCAAGTAATTTTCATTGGATATAAACTCTAATCGCATTTTTCGCCACATTTCACTTCGATATTTCCCGATTGCGTAAAATGTTGTTGCTGATAGATATGGTGATGTGTACTCTGAGAGAGAGAGAGAGAGAGAGAGAGAGAGAGAGAGAGAGAGACGGGGGGGAGGGGGAGAGAGAATTACAACAGATTCAAAATACAGTATATTGACTAGTGATGGTCCGAATATTCGCCTTCGCATTGGCATTTCCAAATATTCGCTTTTATTTTTCTTTCGATATTCTCATTCGGGTTTGCAATCGCATGTTGTCTTGCGAATATTTTGCGAATATTATTAATGTAACTTTATTAAGTTTATTGTAAATCAAATAAAGAGCTAAAAGCATTAGTTGAACTAGCGTTGTAGTGATGCCCACCAAGCAGCTGTGCCAAGCCAGCTAGGACTGCTGGCGGCTTCATTCAGTGTAGCTCAGTTCCAAGAAACGTCTCAAGAATTTCTGAGAGAGAGAGAGAGAGAGAGAGAGAGAGAGAGAGAGAGAGAGAGAGAGAGAGAGAGAACGCCTGTCTGTCGTGATTTGTTCTGGGTCCGTTTGAAATTCGTCCAGGACGCGTCTGACATCTCCGGGGATGCTTGTAAGAGTTGGGTCCTCGTCCCACATCCTGATAACATGGAAAATTGATAGAATTCTGTTCATTCTATTTTCTGTGACTGAAACTCTTACAGTGAAATTAATTCGCACCAAAAATATGAATAACTCACGTTTCTGTGTCATCAAACAGAATATTCGCATTTGCATTCGTATTTGCAAATATTGAAAATTCATATTTGCATTCGTATTCCTGAATGTTGAAAAACATACATTCGGACCATCACAAAATATCAGACACCAAGAGCTCACCAGCGTAAGCCACGATCAGTCTCAGGCCTGTCCAGACACCATAACTCCAGCCAAAATATAACCTGTCCATTCTCAAGCTTAACCAAACACACAAATGGAGGCAGTCTTCTCTAGGCCTTAGTTGGCTGACGTCTCCTCCTTAACGATAATCTTGTCCACAGTGTTCCGTTCACTTTAGTATGGTCTAGAATCTTCCCTTCTCTATCGCGAACCTGCCAGATACGACCTATCCACACACACACACACACACACACACACACACACACACACACACACACACACACACATGGACGCACTGTTCTCCAGGCCCTGGCTGACTGTCTGGCTTGCGTCTCATCCTTGGCGATTGCATTGTTTGGTATAGTTTGTCCCCTTTAACCCTGTCTAATATATCACTAATTCCTTTTCCATAGCAAATCTCCCAAAATGCGACCAACCGTATTTATTTTCAAACGTAGGCCTACCGAAGCACATGAAGGTACTATTTACGTGATTTTGGTTGGCCGGCGTCTCTTCCTTGGCAATTATATTTGCTTAGTATACCCAAGTCTCTTTAACCTGGTCTAAAATCACCCTCTCTCCATCGTGAGTCTATCAAAATGCGCCATCTTCATTCTACAGCGTACCCGTAAACAGGAAGGGACTAGCTTCGTCACATTAGCAAGCTGGCGTTTCTTAACAATTGCTCTAGCCTGTCAAGCCTGTTATATTATACAATCGTCCCTCAGCCCCCTCCCTATCCCCGAAAGGATGATGATGGTGGACTGCAAGAAAAGGGCAACTTTAGCCTGCAGTGCACTGGGTTGACGTCTTGATGTGCCTGGTGTTGCAGCTGTTATTAATCTGGTAAACGGCTTCCTTTTGGTAATTCCGTGTAGCGTTTACTTTCGTGTGACTTCACACTCCACCGAACCTACTTCTGGTCTTCGGAAATTTATCATTACTTTCATCCTCTCTCTCTCTCTCTCTCTCTCTCTCTCTCTCTCTCTCTCTCTCTCTCTCTCAAACCCACCTGCTTGAGAGTGATGATGATGTTGGAGTAAGAGAAGAACATGACTGCGAGAGGCAGGAAGAGGCCGAAGAGAAAGAGGAACATGATGTAAGAGGTATTGGTCAAGGATCGCGTCTCCCAGTCCACCGAGCAGCTGTAGGAATGAAAGAACAGTTGTGAGATTTAATTCCCTCATGGTCAGAACAACTCTAGTACTCAATTCCAGATAAAAACTAGAAAAAATTTTTCAGATGAGAATGTGTCATAGGAGACCGAAAGCGTTAGAACAAGTGTGGAACAGAGAACAAGCGTAGTTTTGATATTATCCCTGCTCCTATTGGACGAATTTTATCTTATTTATGACAGACTTCTCGATCTAGAGCATTTGTTGGACTAATGAGTGCAAGTGTGGTAATGGGAACAGGTGTGGAGGAAGTGGAGGAAGCGGAAGAGGAAGATAGCGTCCAAGTTTTGGCCAAGGATCGAGTTCCTCAGTCCACCTAGCAGCTGCTGGGAAGAGAACAAATGTGGGAATAACAGCAGTGCATGGACAGATGTGAGAATAACAGATGGAGGAATAATAGTTGTGGGATGAAGAACAAGTATAATTCCATTAATTATTTCACGAAGATGGGGCTTTTAATTTTTCCCTTACGCAAAGCAGGCAGACCTTCAGTTTTTATCAAGTCATTGTCTTCCCTCAGAATACGAAATGCAACGGTAGAATTTACATCCTAAGCTACAACTGTACTGCTGGTTGACTAGGGGCTTCAGGAAAAATTGCTGAAAAATCTGACCAGTCTGGAAACTGAGGAAGATGCTGCTTCTGCTGACTGCGCCCAAGACGCTGAAAAATAACCAAATGTACTACGAACTCTTTTTTTTTTTTCTTCCTAGTCAGCTGTAGTTTCACATCACTTTTACGTCTGTCTGTCTGTCTGTCTGTCTGTCTGTCTCTGTCTCTCTCTGTCTCTCTCTCTCTCTCTCTCTCTCTCTCTCTCATACTCCCCGACCTCGTTCCTCCCCCTCGCACTTAGGGTCGCATCGTTAATGGCTTTGGTGATACGTAACTCCTGTCCCTGACCGATTTATTCTGCACATTTCCCCTTAGTGTCCTCTGCTATGTTCTTAATATAGTAATAATAACCTGTATCAGTATTAAATGGATATAAATAACACAGAAGAGAATGTTAGGGTGCAGTATGAGGAATAAGTCGGGAAATTGTGTTAAGAATTGTTCCCCCCCCCCTCTCTCTCATCTTTGTTTTCTTGCATGAATTTTTTCTCCCTTATATTTTATTTTCCATGAGTATCTTTTAATGTTTTGTAATGGCGGGGAAGGGATTTACAAATTGTCTGCATTGAAAAGTGTGTGTGTTAGCTTCTTCCATTTTTTTTTTATGCCCTCCACATTTCTATATTCCGTTTGTTTTCATGTGACAGAAATTCGTCATTCCTTTCAGATTAATTCATGGACAGGTGTAGATAGACTAGAGGATAACTTTAACTAGTAACCAAGGAGACTCATTTCTATTTCATAACTAAAACTTTTCGAATTTCTTGCAGCCATAGCTTAGCATTAATGATGAGCCCCGTGAAAACAACGATGAGAAATAAATAAGTAAATGAATAGATAAAAATAGATCAGACCATAAACCCACCTTATCCCAGGTCCCTCCACACCGAATCCTCCCCATCCGTACAGAGGCGGGGTGGTGGTGAGAGCCGAATACGTCCACACCCCTGCTATGATAAGTCTCGCTCCCCCGTGGGTCAGCTCTGAGGTCTTCCATGGGCGGGTGATGATGAGAAAGCGTTCGAAGGACAGGGCCGTCAGGGTGGTGATGGACGTGATGCCTGTAGATAGGTAGATAGTGCCGGGGATAACAAGGTCCTGAATCTGACTTTCTTTGTAGAGGGGCGAGTGATAATCAGGAACCACTGCAAGAACAAGGCCTTCAGGGTCATATTACCTGTGATGTCTGTAGATAGCTGGGTGAAGAGGGAAATTGACAGACGGATAGACAGAGGTAGAGGGACAGAGGGAGAGATGGACAGATGGACAGACAGAGAAGGGGTTGACAAGGCTCTAGATTTTCACTTAATTTACAAAGGAGCGATTGATGATGGGGAAAATTTTGAAGGATAGGGCCAAACCGGTGGTGATATGCGGTGCTTAGAGATAGATGGATGGATAGATAGATGAGTAGGGAGTTAGAATAGATAGATAAATTGAATTATTGACAGAGAGACTGAGTGCGAAAGGTAAGGTCCACCAGTTTTGACTCATTTTCAGAGGGTCGTTTGATGGAGAACTGCTCGAAGGATATACCCGAAAGAGTGGAGATGGACATGATACCAAAATAGATAGTCAAACAGGTAGAAAGAGGGTAGATAGGTAGGTTGATAGGTAGATAAACAGACAGATTCAAGTTGGTAATGAAGATGAGGACGTGAGTTAGGTGGTGCGAGGGAGAATAATGTTATCTTTCCGTAATGCAAATTATTGGTCTTAAACTCCTAATTATGACAATGACTGAGATCGACAGCTATCTATATCTGCAAATTTTTTACTACTACCACTACCACTAGTACTACCACAGCCATAAACCTACAGATGTCCCCTGAACTTTACACCTAACTCCAAACGTGGGGTCAGAACCGGTTTAAGGGTTTTAGATCTTGTTTCACAGAGGTGAGCAAAACAAAGTGTAGGTGGGTGTAAGTGTGTATTGGTGGGCATGTGTAGGTGTGGTTGATGATGATGATGATAGTTTTGCGCTCAGATGATGAAATTATGTTGTTGTTTTTTATGCTACTGCTATTGATGATGATGATGATGGTGATGACAATTACGATGATGTGATGGTAATTATGATGATGATGATGACGACGATGGTGATGACAATTAAGATGATGATAATAATGGTGACGACGACGACGATGATAATGATTATGATGTTGATGATGATGTTAATGATAATGATGATGGTGATGATAATGCTTATGTTGGATGCTGCTGATGATGAGGACAGTGATGATGATGAGGGTGATGAGGATGTTGTGTCAAAGTGGGTACTGACTGAGACTGCACGAAACTGGGATGTGTACAGTACTGTATATGCGTACGTGACGTTGTGTGGAAACTGAGTCGGGTCTCTGGTGTGTGTCAGTCACCCACGTATACAGTTAAAAAGTAAAAGCAACAAAAGCTGCTATTACTACTACTACTATTACTATTACTACTACTACTACGAAAAGGAAAATTGACACACACACACACACACACACACACACACACTACTTTTTCTAATTATCACAACAGTAACCACTAACGAAACGCAGCTGTCATGTTATATTTGTACACTACTGAGAAACCAGGCAGATGTAGTTTTGGTGAGCACAGTAACAGCAGAGCAATAACACACACACACACACACACTCTCTCTCTCTCTTTTTCAACATATTCGTTGGCAGATATTGTGTGTGTGTGTGTGTGTGTGTGTGTGTGTGTGTGTGTGTGTGTGTAGCAGTACTCTAGTCTGGCCCATAATTACCTTAATGTTTTTAATAGACTGCAGAGGCTAGATATGAAGCCTCTCCTCCTTTACGTTCAAACTTTTTCTTGGGGGAGGGGCCATGTGGGTTCGTCTCTCTCTCTCTCTCTCTCTCTCTCTCTCTCTTTGGTATATATGTCCATCCAACCATCCATCAATCAGTCAATCTATCTATCTGTCTATATATCTGTTTGTCTGTCTGTCAGTCAGTCAATCAATTAATCAGTCAGTCAGTCAATCTATCTATCTGTCCATCTATCTGTCTACCTGTCTACCTACCTACCTACCTACCTACCTGTCTACCTTTCTATCTATGTATCTATCCATCCATCCATCTATCAGTTCATAGCCATCCCTCCCTCCATCCATCCATCAGTCTGTCTGTCTATCTATCTATCTATCTACTCACCAAACAGAGACATAAGGAAGGCGTATCCCACACAGGCGGTACTTCCAAAGGTCCATCCTCTACTGACGGAGGCGATGAGCGAGAGTGGGCACCCGACTATGCTTATGCCCAGGTCGCTGATGGCTAGGTTGATCAGGAGTGCGTTCAGGGGCGTCCGCAGCTGGGGATGGATGGATAGGTGGGTGGTTAGATGGATATATGAGTTGGTGGGTGGGTGGTTGGATGGCTGGCTGGATGGGTGGGTGATAAATGGATGGATGGATGGGTGGATGGCTGGCTGGATGGGTGGGTGATAAATGGACGGATGGATGGGTGGGCGGTTAGGTGGAGAAATGGGTGGATGGATGGACTGTTGGAAGGGTGGGTGGTTAGATCTGATGGATGGGTGGTTTGATGGATAGATGGGTGGATGGTCGGGTGGTTAGATGCATAGATAGGTGAGTGTGTGGTCAAATGGATAGATAGGTGGATGAATGGATGGTTAGATGGATAAATGGGTGGGTGGGTGGGTGGGTGGGTAAATGGATAGATGGGTGGATGGATGGGTGGCTAGATGGATAAATTGATGGATGGATTAACTGAGAGATGGGAAGAGCGATGAACTACATGTGAAACAAGAATATATGGAAGGAAGTGTGGATGCATGGATGAATGGATGGATGGATTGATAGATAGATAGATATTTTCATAGCTAGGGAGGTAGTAACGAGAGAGAGAGAGAGAGAGAGAGAGAGAGAGAGAGAGAGAGAGAGAGAGAGAGAGAGAGAGAGAGAGAGAGAGAGAGAGAGAGAGAGAGAGAGAGGGGAAGAAACTCCTTACGGCTGCATTTTACTTTCATCAAGGAAGTCTGAAAGGAAGGTGAAAGAATGGTAAAAAGAATGAAGGGAGGGACGGAGGGGACGAAGGAAAAAGAAGGAAGGGAAGGGAGGAAAGGTGGGGAAAGAGAGAGGGAGAAGGAGAGAAAAACAGAGAAAAGAAAGAAAGGAAGGAAGGACAGGGAAGGAAGGATGAATGGAATGAAGGAAGGGAAGGAAGGATGAATGGAATGAAGGTAGGGCAGGAAGGAAGGAAGGTTGGAGAGAGGAGGAAGGAAGGATGGAATGAAGGAAGGAAGGAAGGGCAGGGAAGGAAGGACGGAAGGAAGGAAGGACAGAGACTCTAGAACTGAAGGAAGGAAGAGTGGTAGAGAGAGAAGGAAAGAAGATAGGTACAGAAGGAAGGGCAAATTGGGAAGTAAGTACGGAAAAAAAAAAAAAGATGGAAGGAGAGAGAGAGAGAGAGAGAGAGAGAGAGAGAGAGAGAGAGAGAGAGAGCACTTCTTGTCCGCTTGGGCAGTAGAGCAACAGTAGTCTTGTTCACTCTAGTTTTCACCCTCCCCCCGTCTCTCTCTCTCTCTCTCTCTCTCTCTCTCTCTCTCACCACCATTCACAAACCTCCTATGCTTCCTATCCTACAGCCTCGATCCTTTCAAGACATCCAGGTTCTCCCATCTAAATAAAAATAATCTGCAGGAAAGACTAGATAGATAGATAAAATCGCCCTACCCAGTGAAAGGGTTAATTAAGGCTTAGACCTCTGGGATTCACAGGGAGGAGGAAATGGGTCGATTTTCTATCTATTGATCTATTTGTACGTTTGTCTATCTCTCCGTCAGTCTGTCTGTCTGTCTGTGTGCATGTATGTATAAATGTTTGCATATAACTGTGTTTATGTATGTATGTATGTATATATGTATGTCTATCTATCTATCTATCTATCTATCTATCTGTCCATCTATAGCTGAGGAAGGGACATTACTGAATCTCCAAAGTCATCCGGTTGGAGAGCCCTAACCCACTAGACTACCAGGCGTTCATTTGGCTTCATGGTTACCACCCAGCGTAGTAACTGGCTTTCTAGGCTGCAAGAAACCGTCTGGCTTGTCTCTCAGTGTAAAATCACCAGAAGGTAGCGCTACATCTAGAAAGTGGATGGTAGTGGGAGGAGAGAGAGAGAGAGAGAGAGAGAGAGAGAGAGAGAGAGGCTCCTATTGTAGGTATTTTTGCAATCATCAAGGGACTATTGAGGACGAGAGGAGGCGTAACGGAGGAAGAAAGTGTAAAAATGAGAGAGAGAGAGAGAGAGAGAGAGAGAGAGAGAGAGAGAGAGAGAGAGAGAGAGGGGGGTAGGGGGTCGGTCACTGAATGAAGGAAGAAGTGAAGCAAGAGGAGGCAAAAGGAGAGAATGGAAAATAAAAAAAAAATGGTGGCAACGAGAAAAAGAAAAATAGATTAATTTTGTGGGAAGAAAGACGGAAGGAAGGAAAGAAACAAAAGAGGAAAATGGGAAGGAATGATGGAAGAAAAGAAAGTACAAAGAATAAAAAGATTGAAAACGGAATTAACGAAAAGACGAGGGTAGATTGCTGAAAAGAATGAAAAGAAATAACGAAAGAAAGGGCAGAAAGAATGACGGAAAGAATGAAAATATACAGGAAAGAAGGAATAAATGAAAATAGGAAGGAAGGAAGAAAACAACGAAAAAAGGAAAGAAGGAAGGAAGGAAACGATGAAAACAGGAAAGAAGGAAGGAAGGAAGGAAGGACGGAAGGAAAAAAGGTATAGTAAGGCAAAATAAGAAGCTAGGAGGTCGCCCAGGAGGCATTTAGAATGATTGAGTATTGGAAAGAAATGTTTAAACAGAAGAATAAAAAGCATGGTGAGTCTGAAAGGTGGAAAATTAGAGCCAGTCTCTCTCTCTTTCTCTCTCTCTCTCTGAATCAGTCTGTATGGTGATTACATGGCTAGAAAAAATTATTCAACATTCTTTTCTCATTTATCTCAACCTTTCCTTTCTTTTATTTCAACAAATGAGTGTGAAGAAAGGATCGGTAGGTCACGACCATCATTATTATAGTTTCTTCAGTTCAGTCTGATGGATTAACACTACAGTATGGTGCTAATCACGAATAAGTGCTATGAAAAGGATATATAGCCGTAGTGCTGCACCTAATCTGCCACTGAGTTACGTGAAATGAGCATCAAAAGGACGAAAATCTAGCTCAAGGTAAAGAAAAAAATATATAGGAGGTCTCTCTTAATCCCTTCCATTTGTGAGCTTAGTTCCTGAATTTATTTGTGCCAATACCAGGCGATTTTATCTTAATTAGAAGAGCATCTCTCTCTCTCTCTCTCTCTCTCTCTCTCTCTCTCTCTCTCTCTCTCTCTCTCATTTCCGACTAGTTTTTCCAGTCCTCTCGCACAGATAATACATCTTATCCGTAATTGCAACTGGAAGGCGAAGGAGGGGAAGACTAAGAAAAAGGAAAGAGATAAGGTGGGAGAGTACCAGGTAGACAAGTATAAGGTAGGATAGTATATGTAGGGGAGTATAAGGTAGGAGAGTATTAGGTGGATATGTATAAGGAAGGAAAGTATAAGGTAGGAATAAGATGGAGATTATGAGATAGAGAAGTATATTAAGGTAGGAGAGTATGAGGTAAATATGTATTAAGATAGGAGAGAATAAGGTAGGAAAGCACTTGAAAGTGGGTATAAGGCTGAGTATAAGATAGAACATAACAAGGTATATGTATAAATGGGCAGCTTCTCTGCCTGGTTATATTGGTGCCACTACGTGAAGGCGTCCCATTCCAGCACCCTCATTTAAAAATAAGCGTGGCACAGATCGATGGGTATTAAATCTAAACCTCTTTCTTCTTCCATCCTCAGTGAGACAAGGGCATAAGATCGAGACCCAACCTTTATTTCGACGCAGTACAAATAATGCATAAATAGTGAAGGAACCAGAAGAAGTCAATGAATTTCATGAATAATAAAGTGAGGGGCGACCTGTAAAGAGTCGTACGTGATGTGAGTGAGAAAGGAATTATGAATGAATTGTGAGGAAACTGTACCCACATATCGAAGCCCTGTTTACATACCTGAGGAGGACCCAGGTCGGGCGGAAATTATCATAATCTTCATAAACATAATTTCACGATTTGGTTGAATAAAAAATGTGCTCAAAATTACAAATGAATTGAAAGAAAGTATAGGCCCATACATACTTAACATTCACTAGTTGCTATGACTCACTTCCAAATGAATGTTGTCACATATTCCAAATGACCTACATTGGGCCATATATCCCAACATTATTTACCTGTACAGTGTGCCACATACTCAACACAATCTGCAATGTTTCCTCATAATCCATCATTATCTACGGTTTTGCCGCATACCCCAGCATCGTCTATAGCAAGGGTTAGGGAACTTTTTTAGGGTATTACCCAAAAATATATTTGAGTAAAATGAAATTACCTCCAGACTTTAAACAAAAACAAGCCAATTTACCCCTAAAATTGTTGCATATGGTGTAGTATACTTGATACATTGTTTTTACATCATGTTCACTAAAACTTACATCATTTATGTGAAAAATCAGTAATATACCGCATGCTTTATCTCTCATGATGCATGCATTACCCCCCAAATGTTTAGATTTACCCCATTTGGGGTAATTTACCCCTGTTCCCCGACCCCTGGTCTATAGTAGTGCCATATACTCCAGCATTCTCTACAGTTTGCCACATACCCATTTCAAAAGTGTGCCACATACCAGACCATGAAAAGTTTGGCTTAGGAAAATTATATCTACAGTATAATTCCCCCAAGTTTCTTGCCTCTCTTTTTTTTTTAGTGTCCTTTCTCCTTTTCACTGCAAGCACTTGTAAGCGTTGAGCAGGAGGAAGGGCACTTGGTTACTTGGTGTCTTTATCCTCCCCCCTCTCCCCCCTCCTCTCTCTCTCTCTCTAGTTGAGAGAGACCATAGAAGTCTGAGGGTGTTAATACTGTCATCGTCAACATTCTGATGGTCGGCACAACACTGGTAATGGATTTTAACTAACCCCAGCCGATTCTGTTCAGCGGAGAGTGAGTCATAGGAGCCCGAGTGTTAGGAAGCTGATGGAGATGCTGCCGTATTCTACAGTATGTGGCTTTGAGAGTTTCGCAGCATCTCGTCCTCGGTGATTTATTCTGCACATTACACCTCTGCCTCTTGTGCTATATTTCATTTACTTATTGACTACATCAATTGTAAAACGAAATAAATACTGTACAAGCAAGTGTGTTAAGGTGTTATGTGCAAAATAAATCGCCAAGGGAGAGGTGTTACTCGTATGTCGCTTAGAATAGAAAACGAATATCCAGTAAAAGGCAAGGGTAGACTGATCTAACTTTCTCGGCCACCTCTCAAACTTGGCTGCCCTCCCTTCCGTTCTATGGGATGGAATTCTCAAATGTATTTCCACTCCATTCCCTCCTGTATCTCCCTTTTTTTTTTTTTTTTTTTTTTTTAGGAAAGGCAAAGGAAATAGAATCTTTCCATGTCTTCTGTTCTTCCTGCAATTCAAAATGTGAGTTACAAGGGGGAATTGACTGTAAATGTGTTCGAGTATCCCAGTACAGACTTACATATTTGTTGGTGTGGAAGGCTATGTAACATATCGTCCGTAGCTATTTATTTTGTATATTCCACCTTAAATATCCTCTTGTTTGCCATTTATTCGATTCTGGCTTCAACATTGTTCGCATCAGTAGCATAGATTATAATATAAATGTTGGTCTTCCCAAAGGAATGCCGAATGCTCTCCACAAAGAAATTTCTAGCACTCAAGGAGGTAACTGTCCCCACTTTTTTTTCCCCCCCAAAAAAAGTTAGTAAACTCCACGGATTCTTGTTGCCACATTTTACTAAATATGGATGCTTGTTTGGTTTGACCTTTGATCTCATACAACACTTCATAAAGTCTTACTAAAAAAAAAAGAAAGAAAGAAAGAAACGGAAATAATAAAGAAGTGGCTGGATTTGCCTAAGAAACTGTTGCATCAAGTTTGAAAGGAATTGGTGTAATGATAAAGGACTGGCAACAATCTGAGAAGTGCTTGGGAGACAGAAAGAAAAATCAAAACTGAGGAAAAGCAATATATAACTTAGAAAATATATCGCTTAGGAAGAGATGTTACGAAAGCTCCAAAGTGAACGAGGAAAGGACCATCATACTCCTAGACTTTTATTTTGGAAGACGAAAAGCGGCGGAAAGTTCAGTGAAGAAGTTTAGGTGGATTGTCCGTTGGGATCTCTCGTGGTCAGGAAGTTGTGAGGTCTTTTAATACGACCAGGTAAGGTAGGCCGGTCATCTGTCCTTAAAAATTTGGGACTACAGTGTTTCTCTCTCTCTCTCTCTCTCTCTCTCTCTCTTATTCTATTTTAATCTTGCATCTGACATA
>NC_137047.1:304562-369562 GCF_032717465.1 Coenobita brevimanus | reverse complement strand
CCTGTTTATTCATCGCCATCACCGTCAGCACCGCCATATTGTTGAAAACGCCGAAAAATCCAATCAGACCCAGAAACACAGCCGATATCGCGCAGCCTTCCTCCGTCAGTCCGCCTTGCATGTAGGTAAAATTCTCTCCATTCTCTCCACGGAAGGTGAAATTCTCTCCACTCCCTTCACGGAACGCCTCCAGGTTGTTTCCGGGTGGAGGAGTTGTGAAGGTTGTATCCAGGACTTCCATACGAGGCATTGTTTTCGTTTTGGTTTGTTTTGATCCTGCTTTCTATTCGGTGGGGAATTTTTCGCCTGCTATTGTTTTTTTTTTTTTTTTTTTTTTCTGCGTGCTATACGCTTTGGGTTTTTGTTTGATCCTGTGTGTGATTATAGCTGAAACTTTTCGGGAGTTATTGTTTATGTCTGACCCGGCGTACGATTCGACTAGGGCGCTTTTCAGTTAAGATGGGTAGATTTTTTTTTTTTTTTTTTTTTGGGGGGGGGAAGAGCACGTCTAGTGATTTTTATTCCATCCAGAGCTCTAAGGAGTTTCAAAAGCCGTGGAACAAAAACCTCTCTTTCTCTTTTACTTTTCAGCCGATACCAGGCGATTTTAATCGGCTGAAAGAAACTCACTGCTTCAAAAGGATTTAAGGACTTCCTAGAGGTATATTCTGGCCGAGATTTAAATCTTTGTGTTTTATTCCATCTAATGCCAGGTGATTTGTCACGACTTGGAAAATCTCATTCAGCAACGGGATAATATTGAATTTCTCCTCTTCTAGGTCTGCGTCTCATTTCCTGCGTTTTTTCTTTTTCACGAAATTTAGACGGTCAGGTATTTGCTTATGCTATTTTTTCTCGGTTTTGTACTGTAATTTGTAGTAAATATTGTAGTTACGGTCGAAATTTTGCCAATATATGCTTTTTTTTTAAATTTAGTTTTGTGTTAAAGATGTGGAGTCAAATTTTATAGAAAATTTGGAATATCACCATTTTTTTTATTTCCTTTTACTGTCAGAATATTTTTCTGAAAATTGACGTATGTGTTGGATATATGGGGTTTCTATTTTTTCTCTTGAACTCTCAGATTCGACTTGCAGCTTTGGATAGATATGGTAAATTCGGTTGGGATGTAGCCAATAAAATTTCTAAATTTTCCGAAAGCCACCTGAACGGGTATAAATGCCGTCAGTATTTGGTTTGCTTACACCCAGTGGAAGTAGGGCACTTCCACAACCTCAATACTTCGCCTAGGTTCCGTGTAATTCGATGAACCTACGTTCTGAGGTACGACTGAGTCTCCTTGATTGTATAATACTGTATAATCGACCCTCCAGTCTGACTACACCTGGCCGTCAACTTAGCCGAAAAGGGGTTTAGGAATCTTCGAAAATTTAGAACAAACGTGCTATAGATGGATGCGAGCAGCCACATGGAGAAGTGAGAATTGACCGGCGTATCTACCCTCCACCGTCTCGTGTGGCACACTGGAGTTCCGGACACAAGTGCCAGGCTTTTATACTGGTAGACGATGTCACGCACTTACGCACTCACGTCCCTGGCTCACGTGTCTGGCAGGTAAAAACAGAAATAAGCAAATTGTGACGTGAGTGTATTTATTTATTTATTCTATGTATTATTTATTTATTAATTTATTGCTGATATGGCACTGAAATCCTTCCTGTTAGTTCACAAAAATAATAAAACGTAAATGAAAATTCATTTTTAGGAGTACTAGGAATGAGTTGCTCTCTCTCTCTCTCTCTCTCTCTCTCTCTCTCTCTCTCTCTCTCGATCCTGGGATAGGGTGGCCACAAACAAAATGCTTACGTGTCACCCTGCCCTCCACGATCAGGCTGCCCTTCCTCCAGTTCACACCAGCTTCATTCATATACTACTCCGTCCTATCCCCATACCTCATCCTGAGTCTTCCCCTCCCCTTCTAACGCTTCACTTCATTCACATACATTCCCCAATAATGCATTTACTCCTAACTGACAGAGATCGGTAACCAATTTCAGCTCAGCTGATGATCAGGTGTATTCAGATTGGAGGATTGGTTTGACTGGTAACCAAGGAGACTCATTCCCATCTCATAGCTAAGGCTCATCGAAATTTATGCAATCACGACTTAGAATATAGTACGTAGGAGTGGCCCACCTCAGATGATAATAGAAAAACCACCGTCAGTCTCACTCTCTCAGGTCACTTCTAACACTTTCCAGCACGTTCACATCAACACTTTTTGGAAAATGGAATTGGTATCCAAATCTTGACAAGAGCTTTTTTACAGGTATTGGTAACGAAGTTTTTACTCATACATAATGCTTCTTGTTTTTTTATTTTTGTAAGAGTCGTCTAATTCATCTTCTCAGTCCAATGAGGTATTTTTTAAATGTAATTCTTGCTGACTACAGACGATTTTTATTCAGCTTAAGAGACTTGTAGAACTAGGCGGATTAGATATGATCTTCATTGTTCCTTTCACCGTACTAGGTGTGTCAGGTACAAACGTCTGTTTTGTGTCAAGAGTATAGTGTATTTAATTCCAGCTTACGCCAGACGCTTTTACTCATCTGAAAAGTGAGCCACAAGAGTCCCAAAACCTTAATAGGGTGATGATGATGATGATGATGATGATGTTGCTGCTGCTGCTGCTGATGATGATGATGATGATGATGATGCGTTGTACTTCGATCCACAGTGCGAGCAGTACACAATGTAATATTGCTGGTTTCCGAGGCAGCTGCAATCTGGAATAAGGAGAGGTGTACCCAACTGTAACAGAGGGAGAGAGAGAGAGAGAGAGAGAGAGAGAGAGAGAGAGAGAGAGAGAGAGAGAGAGAGAGAGAGAATTAGAATATAAATGCATTTGAAGTATAAGGATGCGCTGAAATGAACTGTCTACCACTCTATTTGTCTATCTGTCTCTATACTTTGTTTATTTTACTCATCTATTTATTCGTAGAGAAAATAACAACCATCAAAGTTCCATCCAGCTCCTTATTTCTTTTCTCAGTACGAACAGAAGAGGCAAAGGTTGAAAGAGGCAGGCGGGAGGAAAGACGGGATGAGGGAGAGAGAGAGGGAAAATCCAATTCTCCCCTGACGCTGGCACAGGAGAGGCGCACACGTGGTTGAGATGGAGCAACTTTGACGATAGACACATACTGTAGTAGTTGCACATGGTGTAGATAACAGATAGGTAGGTAGGTAAAGAGAGAGAGACAGACAGACAGATAGACAGACAGACAGATAGGTTGGTTGGTGGACATATGGACAGGTAGATAGACAGATAGATAGATAGGCAGGTAGGTAGATAGGTAGACAGACAGAGGGTAGATAGGTAGTTAGATATAGCCTTAATAAACCCCTTCATTACGAGTGAACATTTCCATGTTGAGAAAAAAAAGCCAGAAGGTGGTAAGAGTAAACTAAAAAGCAAACTAGTGTCCCCCCCAGAGGGGGAGGGGAACTCTAGTTTGTCCTAAAAGCTTCATGTAATTTCTTGCCGCCGTTTTTCCGTAATGTTGCAAACAAACAGACAAACGAAGAAACTCTAACAAAAAAATTACCTTGCCGGACTCCGTCCCGGGCGAGGTAAAAACACGATCGAAGAGGGTACTCCTCCACTATCGATGGTCTCCCCAAAACAATATTTAATCATCAGGTTTATATTCTAAATGGTTTTGAAGAATTGCTGAAAGTGATATTCAAAGCTGTTGCACTGAAGATGAGCATTTCAGTTATAGCAGCATTCGCGTTATATAGCAGATAGTTATACCTGTTTGTGCATTTCTGTGATGATAATATTAACATACACATCTTCCTTTTAATACCCCATCTTATAATACCCTTTCCTTTTAATATCTCTTCCTCTTAATGCCTCTTCCTTTTAACACTTCATTGTTTTAACACCTCTTCCTTTCAGCACTTTTTTTCTTTTAACACCTCCTCCTTTTAATATCTCTTCCTTTTAACACTTCTTCCTTTTAATGTATCTTCCTTTTAACACCTCCTCCTTTTAACAACTCTTCCTTTTAACACCTCTTCCCTTTAATATCTCTTCCTTTTAACACTTCTTCCATTTAATGTCTCTTCCTTTTAACATGTCTTCCTTTTAACACCTCTTTCTTTTAATATCTCTTCCCTTTAATACCTCTTCCTTTTAATACCGCTTTCTTTTGATACCTCTTCCTTTTAACACTTCTTCCTTTTAATACCTCTTCCTTTTAACATCTCTTCCATTTAACGCCTCTTCCTTTTAATACCATACCACTTCCTTTTAACACCTCTGCCTTTTAATGTCTCTTCCTTTTAATCTCATCCTTTTACTATCTCTTTCTTTCTAACACCTCCTTCGAAATCTTTCTCAAACTTCCTCCTTTGCTTGTTCATTACGATGACTATTTTATTCTTGCTGAGTTCAGGTGATTTTAGAAGAGTTCTGGGACTGGAGGGTTAGATATATAGCACCCTACATTAACTTCACAGCAAAAAATCTCCCCCAAACTTAAGATATTCGCGTGAGGTACCACGTCACCATGTTAAGGCACTCCTCACCTCTTTCCGTCCTCTCCTCCTTTCCTTCCTCCTCATTTCCTCCCTTTCATCTTTGCTCCTCTCCCTTCTTTCCGTTCTGCTTTCCTATTTTCCTCCTCATTTCCTCCTCCTCCTCCATCCCTGTTCTCTCTGCTTCTTCTCCTTTTCCCCTCCTCTTCCCACAAACCGTCAAGGATCATCACATCACACGACTTAAAAATGCCACAACTTTCAAGCTTTTAAGTTTTCGGCAACAAACTTTACAAATTTCACCTAAGGGGTGTGATTAATCGGTTCCCATGATGACAAAGGCTTATTTACACTATGCTTTTCATCTTGACTCAGATTTTCGTCTTTTTGCAGATCATTCCACGTTGCTTAATGGCAGAAGGGCAATGCTATGATTCTGCGCCCATTTCATAGCACTTTTCATGACTAGCATTATATTATTGTGTTAATCTATTGTTACACCTCAGCATGCAACTCGGAGGGATGGCAATATTAGGTCAAGTCAGAGAAGCTGCAGTAGCAACAACAACAACAACAGGTTACTACTACTACTACTACCACTATTACTACAACAACTACTACTACTACTACTAGTACTACTACTACTACTACTACTTGATGAAACCTATACCCACTGAGTATACCATCGTCTGTTTATGTGATTCTATGTTGGCATGGGCCACTGTTACGCACTCTCCCCCTCTACACTCGCTCAACCCTTCCCGATATCCTCTCTACCCCTCTCCACCTCTTCCCACATCCACTCCACCCCTCCCCACACCAATTCTACTCCTCCCCACATTCACCCCCTCAACCCTTCCCAGTACCAGCTCCACCCCTCCCATACCCACTCCGTTCTTCTCCACACCACTGTTCACACTCACTTTGTTCCTCTCCACACCCACTACTCGCTCTGTTCCTCTCTACACCCACTCCATCCCTCCCCACACCCACTCCACCCCTCCCCACACCCACTCCACCCCTCCCCACACCCACTCCATCCCTCTCCACACCCACTCTATCCCTCCCCATGCCCGCTCCATCCCTCCCCACACTCACAATGCCACCACGCTTCCTTGTCTCATCTGGTACCGTACTTATTTATTCTGCAGTTGCTGCTGTTGCTGTGGTTCCAGGTTTATTTGAAACTTGAACCTTCTTTCGAGGAATCAGGAAGCAGTTGAAGGACATACAGGATGTATAACCAGGCAATGGAGCAGCCTGGTTATTTAGGTGCCACCACATGAAGGCGTCCCTCTTCAACATCGTGCTTATCAATAGTTTTCATGCTTTTCTTTTCGGATAGCACGGACCCATTTTTTTTTTTTTAATTGGGAATCAGGGTTATGACGACGACGACGATGATGATGATGATGATGATGATGATAAATACACCGATGACAAAGAATACGATGTTAAGGATGACGACAATGATGTTGACGACTACCTGATAAAGTCTATCCACAGATCACCTACTATATGCCTGTCGTTTCTGGTATGTGTATGTTTTTCAGTATTCTTCGGAATAGTTCTCTGAAACAAGACGAATACACAGTTTAACATGTGGAAAGCGGGAAAAATGAAAGTAGCAGAGGATAGAGGGGGAGAGAACAATGGAGAGGGAGGGAGGGAAGATATATTAAGGGAGGTAGGGAGGGAAGATTTATGGATGGAGGAAGGAAGGGAAGAAAGAGGGAGAGGAAGGGAGAGAACAATCGAGAGAGGGAGTGAGGGGCGGAGAACAGGTGAAAGTGGCAGGAGGAATGGAGGGAGAAAAAAAAAAATACGTGGAGACATGGGAGAATGAGGGGAGAGTGTTTAAAGAAGGCTATGATATAGTTATTAGCCTTTTAGATATATATTTACTGTTGTATCATCATCATCATCATCATCATCATCATTATTATTATTATTATTATTATTATTATTATTATTACTATTACTATTAGAAAGGGACGTGGTTGCAATGATCAGATCTTTATAGTTAGGCATTTGATGCAGCAAGTTAATGAAATGAGAGTACCGTTAAGTCTTTGTTTTGTTGATTTTGAAAAGGCTTTTGATAGTGTTTCGAGAGAGACTATGGGGAAGATCATGAGACATTATGGAATACCAGAGGAGTTTGTGAGGGTCATTATGAACATGCATGAGGACACATTTTGTAAAGTGATGGTTGATGGTTGTCTGAGTGATTCGTTTGAAGTCAAGTCCGGAGTAATTCAAGGTGGTGTTCTATCGCCTTTACTATTTATATTGGTCATTGATTACATTATGAAACGCGTTGGAACAGAAACCGGTGCAGGTATACTTTGGGGAGAGAACAGGAAACTTTTGGATTTAGATTATGCAGATGATATAGTTTTGATTTGTGATGGGCCAGAAGAGATGCAGGGAGTGTTGGACTGTTTGGTGAGTGAAGGTCGCAAGGTGGGTTTGGTTATTAATTGTGGAAAAACTGAAATAATCAATATGAATATGGAAAATGCGCAGGAATGTGTAATTGGAGGTATGGTTGTAAAGCAAGTTGATAGGTTTAAATATTTAGGTACTTATTTAGCCAAGGATGGTTCTTTGAACTTTGAATTCGAGGAAAGGTTAAAGAAGGCTAATCAGGCAATGGGAATGCTTAAAAATATTTGGAATAATAACAATTTTTCTGTGCATACAAAAATCAAACTTTATAAGGTAATGGTTAGGAGTATCTTAATTTATGGACACGAGTCTTGGTACAGCACAGTGACTATGGAAAATAAATTCTTGGTGTTTGAAAACAAAGCACTTAGAAGAATATTAGGAGTTAAGTGGTGGGAAAGGATACCAAATAGTAGAATTAGAGAAATAACGGGAGTGCAGCCGGTCGATGAATATGTTAGGTTCTCACGATGGAAGTGGCTAGGACATGTGTATAGGAGACAGGGAATAGTACGAGGTACACCAGGGTGGGTGGCACTTGGTAGGAGAGGTAGAGGAAGGCCAAAAGAGACGTGGGTGAGGACAATGAGACGGGAAGCTGGAGATGAGTGTTGGGGAGATCTTGAGGAGTTAGCACAAGATAGGATATGGTGGTGTGAGTTCATCGAGGCCCTATGCATCCCCGAGGGTGCCACAGGAAATGATTGATTGATTGATTACTATTATTATTAATGATTATCATTGTTGTTGTTGTTATTGTTGTTGTTCTTGCTGTTCTTCTCATCATTCCAATCATGTTTAAATACAAACGATTAGTTGATAGTATGCTCAGTGATATGACACATACAGTATATCACATTTATTTCAAACCTTCGAATGAGTTATTTGAGAGGAGCATGTGGAGTCACATGAAGAGACAGACTGACAAATGAAGATGTAAAGAAGAGTTGTGGTATGGATGTGGATGTGATAGGAAACGTTAGGAGAAACACAACGAGGTGGTTTGGCCATGTGGAGAGGATGGAGAGTGAGAGACTGACGAGGAGAGTGTATGTGAATGAGGTGGACAGAGGGAGAGGGAGGCCAAGGATGAGATGGAGGGATGGAGTAGAGAGGTCTATGAGAGAGTGGGGTGTGAGCTGGGAACAGGGCGGTGAAATGGCTGGGGACAGGGCGACATGGAGGCGATTTGTTTGTGGCCACCCTTTACGGAATTGAGGCGTCTGGCAATAGATAGATAGATAGATAGAATTTCTTGTATCTTACTGTACAAATCACTTCAGTATTTAGCGTTAGACCAATCCGTTAATTTCTTCACTATGATGTCGCATTTTAAAATTTATGATGGGTCTTTTCAGTAGATTTTATTTAGGCTTTTTTGTGTGTGAGTTGCACCCAGAATATGTAAAAGAAATATGAGCTGGAGTTCAGGTTTGTTTTGTAGTTATGAGACACACACACACACACACACACACACACACACACACACACACACACACACACACGGAGTTAGAGAAAGCTTTATAACAGATCGAGGGACAATATTAAATTTATCATTGTCACTTTTTTACGGCACAGCCGAACTAGACATCTCTTAAAGCAGCTGTGGATCTTTAAATTGAGTTTTCATATCTGAAGTGGATATTTGAAGCATGTGGAGGTACATGGACAGACAGCCAGACAAATAAAGGGAAGGAGCGTTGTAGTATTAGATTACGTGGAGCATGTGGGGTTACGTGGAGAAACAGATGAGGAAGTGGAGGAACGTTGTTGTGTTAGACTGTGGAGTTACGTAGAGAGACAGAATACTGAAATTTAGGTGAGTTGTGGTGTTGCTGTAGATGTGCTGGAAGGTATTAGGGGAAGTACCTTGAAATGATTTGACCTTATGGAGGGAATACAGACTGAGGGGCTGACTAGGATATTGTATAAAGGTGAGGTGGAAGAAGAGGGCGGGAGAGGAAGACCAAAGATGAAACTGGGGATTAAAGAGTCTGGCGATAGACAGATAGATAGATAGATTGTGGGAGCGGCCTAGTTCCGTCAGGTGAAGACAAATGGACAGGGGCATAGGTGAGCCTTATATTTGGTGTTAAATCTTTCATTAAAATGACGTGTTTTATATTTTACCCCCTCACACATCTCTTGGCAGCTTAACTCTCACTCTGGCGTATTCATATTCTTGCTATCATATTTAAATCGTGGAGCCTTTGCGAACGTCAGAGGTTAAAGGTAGAATACATTAATCGTTAACGTACGTCTTCACTTAGTAGAAAAAGAGAAAATAAGTCATCGGATTTAAGAGGTAAGAAAATAGACAATCCCCGTGCACATAAAAAGTGTCATAATTCATACCAACGACTAATATTCCAGTAATCCAAGTGAGCTGTTTCATTAGCTGAATGACATTGGCAGTATAACTTGCGGTCAAGTAAAACTGAGAGGGTGAAGCTGTATGAGTTCTCACTTTTACTGTATTTCATGTAACATTTATATTTTATGTAATGGCAAGACGTGAACCCGGTGGACTCCAGGCTGAATTTAACCTTTGCCTGGAGTCAACTATCCTCCTTTCATAGGGACAAAGGCCCATATTCTTCTTGGGTAAGGAGGCTCACTAACATCTCTTCCTAAACGATGTATATTCCTAAGTTACCGCTGATACCTCTTGTTGGCATCTTATTTTTTTTTAATGTCGACATAGACTGCATGAACAACACACAAGAATACAGTAACGGAGCAGAATCAGAAATAAACCTGTAAGGAAGAAGTGTTAGTAAGCATCCTAACTGCACCACAATACCGTCCAAAGTTCAGTTCATTGTTTGTGTAACCGAGCAGAGTAGCCGCCCTGTTATCTGTGCCATCACGTGAAGCGACCCATCCCCTGCACCACATATCACGTTATAGAGCATTCAGCACCTTATGGAGAATGCAGGATATACAAACTGAACACTCTTTACTGAACACTATTAACTCAGACTGAACGCTATTTGTTATTATTATGGGATTAGGGGAAAAAAAAAAAAGAAAGACGACGGACTTCTACACTTTCACATTCTGTTCAGTTCACCACACCAAACCACCCTCCCACACCACACCACACGACACCACATCGTCCCATCTCCCACATCGCACCACACCACCTTCCCGTACCACACCACACCACGCCACACCACACCACTTTCCCACCTCCCACACTGCACCACACCACCCTCCCGCACCACACCACACCACACCACACCAAACTACACCACACCAAACTACACCACACCACACCACACCACACTACACCACACCACACCACACCACCCTCCCACACCATACCATACCATGCCAACCTCCCATACAACACCACACCATACCACCCTCCCATACAACACAAAGACCATTGACCGAGTGGCCCTAAAGCTCCTGTATAAAGTGCTTTAATACATGCTTAGAATAATTGCTACGTAAGTGGCGGGTACTTTAACTTGCATCCACTAACTTACGAGCTTTAACCGGAGAAATAGCGATGCAAGTTATTTCAGTTCTCTGATTTGGCAAAAAATTTCAAGCCATGTTGAAGCAGACCTTCCGGGGTGTGTAATTAAAACTTTGAAAGGGGATTTAAATAGAACAAATGAAAGCTCCCTCTTTGTTACCGGAAATTACGTACTCAGAACAAAATTTTTCTACTACAATATTCCGCTCACAATGGCGTACAGTTGGGGGAGAAAAGTTCGCACAATATTCACCTTTTCTACTTCTTTTCCTCTGCTGATTGATTTTCTAATTAACCTCTTCTGCCTCTCATTTTCCTCTGCTGACTAAATTTCCTTTTTTTTTTTTTTTTAACATCTCTTCTGCTTCCTTCATCTCTGCTAACTGATTTCCTTTTTTTCAACTCTTCTGCATCTCTTTTCCCTGCTGACTAATTTCCTTTTTGCACCTCCTTCTGCTAGCTAATATTCCAACTTCATCTTCTGCCTCTCACTTTCCTCTGTTGGCTAGTTTTTTCATTTCACTGACCATTTATTCTAAGTGACTTTGAAGGCATCATAATTAACTCGTCCATAGCGATTTATTATGTGTTAGTGATGTAAACTGCCGAGGGGGCTATAAAAACAGTACACAAGAGAATGGAAAGGTATAATATGCAAAATAAATTTCTATGGAAGAGGTATCACGAAACCTATGTCACAAAATGCATCCCTAATCCAATCCAATAAAATAAAAAGTCACTCCTACGGTAAAATGGTACGACGACAGAAAACAATCTCACCGTAGGCTACTGAGCGTGTTAATAGCTTTATCCCACGTTTTAATCTGCACTTTTAACATTATTAAAAAAAAAAATGCCCCATAACCTACAATCTTTTCTCGGAAGGTTATAAAACTAATCCCTCACACTCCCCATAAAATAAATAAAATAAAAATAACACCTATCATTGAAAAAAGCTGGGAATAGTTATAGTACAGTAGATGGAGATAGTTGTAGTAGCGGTTGGTGGTGGTAGTTGTGGTAGCGACTGGTGGTGGTAGTTGTGGTAGCGACTGGTGGTGGTAGTTGTGGTAGCGACTGGTGGTGGTAGTTGTGGTAGCGACTGGTGGTGGTAGTTGTGGTAGCAATTGGTGGTGGTAGTTATGGTAGCGACTGGTGGTGGTAGTTGTGACAGTGAAAGGTGATGGTAGTAGTGACTGCGACTGGTGATGTTAGTTGTGGTAACAACTGGGTGTTAGTTGTGGTAACAACTGGTGGTGTTAGTTGTGGTAACAACTGGTGGTGGTAATTGTGGTAACAACTGGTGGTGGTAGTTGTGGTAACAACTGGTGGTGGTAGGTGTGGTAACAACTGGTGGTGGTTGTTGTGGTAACAACTGGTGGTGTTAGTTGTGGTAACAACCGGTGGTGGTGGTTGTGGTAGTGACTGGTGGTGGTACTTGTTGTAGCGACTGGTGGTGGTAGTTGTTGTTGCGACTGGTGGTGGTGGTGGTGGTGGTTCCAGCGACAGGTTGAAGTAGCTGCGGAAGCAAATGGTGGTGGTAGTTCATATGATGAACACGTGTAGTTACGAATGCCTAAATAATAGTTTGTATGCTGCTAATGAAAACTCTACTAATATATGTAACATAAGAGTGAAAGAGACGGTGCAATACGCAAAGTAAGTCGTTAAAGAAAAAGTATACCTGAGCCTCTGTCACCTAGAATACAATCCATATAGGGGGTACATAAATTAGCAGTCACATATTGCATTTTCACTTATACTGTTACTGCTCTTCAAAATACAGAAAGCATAAGTAGAGTTTCCTCTAGCTAGCTACAGCATTTCCACAGTCTTAACACCTTGAACTCAATAACATTCATTCTATTCGTGCTATCTTCAGACTATTTTATTCACAAGTTTTCAATTGGAGGGGTGAAACAGCCCTCATTAACCCTTGCACTATAAGAGGTCATCCCTAAATTGAACCAAATCGTCTGAAGTTGAAAGAATAATATTAAAAACAGAAAGTGTCCGAGTCTTTAACGTTTTTATATAATCAGCTCTTTCAGCTCTCTTCCCTCGGTGGCGGGTTTCTCTTCTATCTACATCTAAGTAAGCTACTCTTTAGTCTAAGAAGTTATAATCCCCTCCAGGAATCAGAATAAATCTGCGCCGGTGCTTTATAGGTTCACAATATTTGTGGTGGTCACTCGGGTACCAGGCTAATTTCAGGTTACGTTTTTGGACCAAAATGAAGTTGTTAACGATTTTTTAAAATCATTCTTCTAAATATCTTGGCTTAGCATCATCTACAAAGAGGTGCTTGATTAATCGAGGAAGCTGCTTCTAGTATATAAATCATTTATTTACAGGGTGAAGAGTAATGGTCCCATTACGCTCCTCTGTTGTATCTCATTGATTACTGGTTTCCATTCAGAATATGTTCCATTCACACGAAGTTTTTGCTGTTTGCCTGTCAAAAGTGATTTAATCCTCAGTAAGAGCTCTCCTTTTATTCCAAAGCTTTCAATCTCCTTGAAGAGAGGGTTATAACATAAGCTACCAAAGACCTTCATAAAGCTCATGTATATCGCATCCAGTAAGTGTCCTACATCCACAAGTATTCAAGTTAGTGTCTCCATCACTGTCAAATGTGTAGATCTGTGTGATAATTATGAAACCCTACTGTTGATTATTATGCTCTTTTTACTCTAACGTGGCCTAAAATTATCATCTCTCCATCCTCAGTGCTCAGCCGTAGCAGTAAATTAGAATATGATGCTAGCCACAAAGAAATTCTATGGAAAGGCTGTGAAGCTATAGTATTTCTTTTTCTGCCACTCAGTCATGAAATAAGCTACAAGGGACGAAAATCTGGGCCAAGTTAAAAGACAAAGAGTATAATTAATCTGTTCCTGTAATGTGACTGATTATTGCCCCATGTAGTGTTTGTTAAACTGACTGGTCTGTAATTAGTTGAATTATTTAAGCTCCTTTTTTTAACCGCATTCTCTTTAACTATAGTTTCTAAATGTAGTCTCTGTGACTGTAACCTCTATTATCTCATTAACTATGATCTCTTAATCTGTAGTCTTTAACTATACTCTCTTTAACTGCAGTTTCTTTAACCGCAGTCCCGGATTGCGGTTTTTCTAGCTGCAGTTTCTTTAAAACCCCAGTCTCTTTAACTGTAGTAAACACACCTTTTGATGACGCAAGGTGGGCATTTAAACTTGGCGCCCTGTAAAGTTTGTTGGGTAGACGGCGCGGCGGAGGACGCTGTTATCAATCTGTTTTCGTGGTTTGCTTGAGAAGCTGGAGTGACTGACTGTGACAGCCAGGTGATGGATGTCTTCTTGCCTCAGGTAAGGCACTGTGATGGTTAGAAGAGATATTTAATTAGTTGCGTGTGATATGACAGCAATTGCATTGATGGCTTGGGGGTAAATCATCAATACTGCATTCCACGGCGTTATAGCTTGCAGATGGGTCTGTCATAGAAAGGCCGTAAATGTCGGTGTGCAGAGATGATTTGTCACTGCATGAAAAGTGCGAACATTATACTGTTGTAATGTAAGGAATATCCACACGAAACTAACAGGATATGTATCTTCCCTGCAAACATATTTGATGTGTGTGTGGGGGTAATTGCAAACTACTGTAAGTTAGCCACTTGCTGACACTGACCCAACAGAAAACTATTTTTTTTTTTCTTGTATTTGTTGGATTAGGTTATGGGTTAGGGTACTTGCTTCAGCAGTACCTGTACCAGATTGGGTTCAATTAGATTATAATACTCTTTGTTAGGTTGGGCTATATTGTTTTGTTAAGTGTGGCTAGGTTATGAACATTTGAGGTTAGGCTAGTAGAATTAAATTTCAGTAAATTTGAGTAGTTTTAGAAAGCCTACCATAATGCTCGAGAAAGACACGTGAATTGGAATAAACATGATAAAAACAACAGAAAAAACATAATTGGCAGAGAACAATTCTTTCCCTCTATAAAAAATTATTTGAAAATCTAGAAAATAGCCAGGGAGAAGAGAAAATGAATCAGTAAGGCATTTCTGTTGCTTAAACTAAACTGTATGTTTACTGGAGAGTTTGACAAGTTTATTTCTTAGTGATAAGTTTATTGGAGTGAAAGTACAGTGTTACGGCTCTATGTTTATTGAATGTAAAATTTAGATACTGTATGTCCATTATCAGTGTTAAGTTATGAAAAAGTATAAATATTGTGCGAAAGGCCAGTTCCAGTAGGAAACTTGAGAAGCCTGCACATGTATGGTAAAGTATTGATATACTGTTTATGTTTTTTTTCCACAGCACCATGGTGCTGCCTACTTCTTCCTTAGCCTTTATCATTCTTTTTCTGTGTCTGCCCTCCTCACCTCCTACTTCTTTCATCTTTCCTGTCACTTCTTATTGCTTTTCTTTCCTTTACAGGTGGTGTTACATTGAGTGACAAGCCAAGTAGTTTCCTGTAAGCCAAGAAACCATTTACAGTGCTGGGTGGTAACCATACAACCAAACCATTCGTGCTTCCCATGTGTCAGCAAGTGGGTTGGTGGAGGCCAAGAAACTATTTACATTGCTGGTTGGTAACCATATAATCAAACCATACGTGCTCCCTATGTGTCAGCAAGTGTGTTGGTGGAGAGTTAGTGCCCCTCCCCACAAAACAAATATCTCAAAGTCAAATGGCCACCCCTTACAGGATTATGGTGTCTGGCAGTAGGTAGCAGATAAACAGAACACCAATAGATTAATCACCAGGCCAGGCACTTGGAAAGAGACCAGCAGTTGGAGGCAAGGACCGCACAGGCATCACTCTCACATCCATTCTTCAATAGACCTGCCTCTGAAGGTAAAGAGCATTAGTGCCCTAAAACTCTTTCCTAGAACAGGTGAAACACAGTAACAGAATATCATGGTTTCAGTTTTATTTGATATGTGCAATAGATAGCAAAGCTTATTTTACTATCAGGTATACTTTCTTAGTAAAATAGCTTTAGGTAGTAGCCAGAGGTGACTGCTAAGCATCTGTAGTCCATCAAAAATTTTAGTGTATTACCATAACTGTTAAGGGTTTCCCTTGGTTACACATCCTATGAGAGAAGATGCAATAAAATCCTGGGTGTGTTGAAGTTTTTGCAGTTTTGAACAGTCACTTGCTTCCATGATAATCCATCCATCCATCCATCATCCAATCCTACATTGCCCCATGAGGAGCGTAGGAGCCCGGGGCTAGGTATTTGGTCCCGACATTTAAGATGAGAGTGACCAGCCTCACTCATCCCTGAGTGGCATTACATGAGCAATCAACCCCAACCACCCCTTGGATATAAACCTTCACCGGCTCAATCCGATTGGAGCGCAATAATTACCCACTAAACCACCAGGCGCCAAAATTTGGTTATATGGTTACCACCCAGCATAGTAAATGGTTTCCTGGTGCACAGGAAACCATTTGGCTTGTCACTCAGAGTAGAGTCACCCACAGGCTGAAGGAAGTGGAAAGAATGAAGGAAAGAAAGACAGAAGAGGGAGTGTAAAGTGACCCGTAGGCAGAAGGACAAGGAAAGAATGAAGGAAAGAAAGATAGAAGAGAATGGAAGGAAAGAAGGATGGAGAGGAAAGGGCAGACACCCGAGAGCAGCACTACATCGAGTGAGTGGATGGTGAGCGCCCCCACCTACCACAAGCTTCCATGATAAAACCTAGTTTTTCTGTGGTGGTTTTATGTGGTTAGATTGATTTTGATGTTCATTTCTATTGCACATACCTTGTTTTGCCATTTCCTCCATCAACATGCAAGCATAATGTTACCTCTGTTTTATTTCATGCCAGTGACCTGTAATGATTTTTGATACACAGACATTGCCAAATACTGATGTAGAACTTGAATTTCCACAGGCACCATAATTTATATTGCCATGACCAGGATCAAGAAGGATAAATTTTGGCCCTCATCCCCTGTGTCTGCAGAGAGGATTAGTCATGCTGCATGCCACAAATGAACAGATACGAGTGTTGTTATAAGGTAAGGAAATATGGTGCTACACTTATTTCACTTTAACTTGCCCTATAATTGCCATCTCTCTATCTTAAATGCTGAGCTGTAGCAGTAGATTAACACTAAAGTATGATGCTAAAGTATTTTCTTGTTTGTCAGCCATTGAGGTAATTGGATATGGTGGGAAGAGACAAAAATGTGGACCAAGTCAAGTAGCCGTAATTGTGAGCAGCAATCAAAAGACAGTTTTATTCAATGTAAGGAAAATATCATGGAAAAAAAAAAAAATATTGAAAGCAGTATCTAACCTTCCAATTTGAAAAATTACCAGTAAGCTTAACAAAATTTGTTGAGGCATTATGACAGATGTATATCAAGGGTGCAGAGAAACACGAGTCTGGGATGGAAGTTTATTCCTGACTAGTTTCGCACAGAGGCTTCTTGAGAGGAATCCTCTGAAGAAGCTTCTGTGCGAAACTAGTCATGAAAAAACATATGTCACAGACTTGTGTTTCTCTACACCACTAAAAAACATTGTTTGGAAGTAGCAAGAATGAAGTGTAATATGTTACCAGATTCGGTTGATCCCAGTCACTCACTCTTGTGATATTTAGTATTTTATATTTTATTATTATTACAGTACCATCAGGTGCTTCTGTAATGACACTGTGCCATAAACCACCCTAATCTGTGTGACATGAACTTACCATAATCGCCACTGCAAGTCTAAGGCACCTATACCCTTCTCGTAATAATGGTGTTTTTTCTTTCAGAGTCACACACCCTGGCTTATTTGCAGTATGGGTGATAGTGAATTTAAGCTCTTTGGGTCACACAGATTAGGATGCTTTACAGTATGATGTTATTACGGTCTGTCATTTATGTTTACAGTATATGTACAGTATAATCTGATGTTTGAGCTTTGGAGAGATTTTTCAAATTGGATAGGTTCGATGTATCATTGGGTGTATCTTTCAATAAATCATTCACATAGTAAGCCCTCTCATAGTTATGTGACATAGCTTACAGTTGTCTGATGGTTGATTGATTAGGATAACAAACATGTCATCAGAGTGAAGGGGTTAATTGAAAAAAAAAGTGCTAAAAGGTAAAATGAAAAGAGATTTATTCAACTCTTTCAGTCCATCAACTTATTTATTTCTGATAATTTTGCTATTTCCAGGTGATCCTATTTAGCTTGGGAGAGTGGCACAGTACTGAAAGTGTTAATGAAGGCTATATCTAACCCCTAGAGCTGAAAAATTCTATCATAAGATGAATTAAATCATCAGGAGATAGAATGAAATTTGAAATACAGTATATACATATGGTAAATGAAGGGGTTGAATTCCTGTGTATTGTGTTTTTAGACAGGAGCAATATCTTATCCATGTTATGTTTTCTTTATTGTTCTCACTGTATTGTTAGGGAATCTGATTATTTTGTATGGTACTGTATTTTCACCTTTGTGTGGATCCTACCTTACCCCATCTTTAAGTGGGAAAAATGGTTCATGATGACGATGACAACGACAACGTTGGTGATGATGTTGACATTTTATTGGATATGTACTGATGGTATTGACGTGTGACAGGATAATTATGATGATATTGGTATGTGATAGGATGATGATGCTGCTATAGGCATTTGATACTTTGTGAAGATATTACCAGACCACATAATGTTTGGTTAATATCAGGTGTTTTTTCAGATTGTCAGCTGAAGATTGACCACAGTGGGGACAAGTCTGAAATTACATAAGTCTTCCTGACCACTCATATTAGCAGTTTGGTCTTTTTCCTTTTAAGATTTGAATAAACCATATCAAGAAATAAAAGCTGTACATAAGTGTTTGTGTACATTTGAAAGAGGGTCAAACCGATGATGATGATGATAGTGTTAACTTATTGTAAATTTGAAAGAGAGTTAAGATTTTTGTGATGATGATGATGATGACTTAATGTTCAGTATTTGCTGATAAACTCCTTCTCTTGCATTGTCAGTGTGTGAGTGAGGAAAAGTGATTTTTAATGACTTCATTAGTTACCTATTATCCATTCTCAGAACTGTGGAATTACTGTGTATGGTAATATATTTCATAAAGGGAGGTTTAGCATCATGAAATATAAGCATGGAGGCAAACAAAGAAAAGTTAGGTGATGGGTTTTTATGTCACATTTGTGGCAGGTTATTTAGTGAGAGAAACCCCTTTACTAATCATATGAGAGCCCATAGGAAAAAGAAAGCCTGTTCATGCTGGATGTGTGGAAAACAGTTCCAGTCCTGGAGTGGTCTGGCTTACCATAAAACAACACATATTGATGAGAAAAAGTATGAATGTGCTGTTTGTTTGAAAAAGTTCAGAGTGAAATGCACCCTCAGGAACCACATGCAAATACACACAGAGCGGGAGAAGTTTGAGTGCGACCTCTGCCCCAAGTTGTTTCATAATAAGTACTGTCTTACCCAACATAAACTGTTGCATGAAGGGGTGGCTTACAAATGTCATCAGTGTGAGAAAACATTTGCTGTTAAGGGTAATCTTGTTCAACATGAGTTAACTCACACAGGAAATATGAATTTTCAGTGTAAGGACTGTGGGAAATTCTTTGCAAGGAAAAGGAGTTATACTGACCATATGTTAACACACACACAAGTGAGTGACAATGTAAGTGATGAAATAAGAGGTAAAGCACTACAAAGTATCCGTTTGCCAAGACATCAAAAAGAGGAAAGGTTACAGTGTGAGCTGTGTAGTAAGACTTTTGCCCTTCCTTATAGTCTCAACAAACACATAGCATCAGTTCATGAACGTATAAAAAGATTCCAGTGCAATGAATGTGGAAGGAGGTTCACAGAAAGAGGTAACCTAAACGTACATTTGTTAATACATTCGGGAATTAAGAAGTTCAAGTGTGCTGACTGTGGCAGAGGTTTTTCTCAGAAGTCTTCTCTCAAAAGGCATGTAATACTTCATTTTAGGGTGGGGAAAGAAATCAAAACAGAAAATCATGAAATAGCAATGGCCCATGATCAGTCAGGTGTAGTAATAGGTGAGGAAAAATGCTGAACTTCATTTTAAAGGTGAAAAAGAAATGAAAATAAAAGAAGTACAAGTAGCCTTTGTTTATAGTCATGCCTGTTAATTGAAGAGGAAAAACATTGAAATCTGATTTTCAGTTCTGTATGTAGTTGATGGTATATAGTATACTGTGTAGGATGAAAAGATTTGGAGTGGAAGAGGATAGGAGGAAAAATAAAAAAAAAGCTAAGCACAAATGACCTCTGGTGACAGTCAGGCTGATTACTGTAGTATGAGGGGAAAAAATGAAATGTTATTTGTACTTCTGTATTTATTGATTTTGAGATGTGTAGAATGAAAAGTCTTTGAGTGCCTGAGGATAGGAGACTTGTGGTACAGTACCATAACTTAAAGGTGTGGAGGTAGTTTTGTCATGGCACCCTGAGATTAATTTCTTCAGTCTAAGGATGTATTTTTAAATTTACATTTTCTTGCCATCTCTTTACTATATTCAACTTAGGATTAGGTATAGCCTTAATTAGTCACTTCAGTACAAGCGGTCATTCGTTACGTTTAATAAGATTTGGTAGCATCAAGAGTAAGCTCTAAAAGAAATCATCTGAATTCAAGGGGTTTGTCTGTTTTGGCTGAGGATGATATACTGTAAGTTATGCTTTCTACCCCTCAAGTGACTTTATTCAACTTCAGAAAGACCTTTCATGCTGAAGGAGTTATTGAAGGCTATATTTGATCCTCTCAGATCAGAGTCTCTCTCCAAAGGCGAGTAAAATAGTTTGGTGGTATCACAAATAATTTTAAAAGAGTGTTATCATAATGAAGGAGTTAACAAGGAATAGTTGACTTGATCTGTTGTCTGTACTGTACTAGACTGATAGATAGGTAAACATGCTCATAGATTTATAGCAGTGCATTTTTTCATTTACACTCTGAAAAGAAGTACACTTTTGTGTTTGGTACTATATATTGGATATGAGTGATATTTCTGTGATTTATCAGTGCTGTGAATTATTTTTCCATTCCATCGTCATCCAGTTCTATGTTGCCCCAGGCAGAACATAGGAGCCTGGGGCAAGGCAAGTTGGTCCTGGCATTTAAGATGAGTGTGACCAGCCTCACTCATCCCTGAGTGGCATTACATGAGCAATAAACCCCAACCACATATATATATATATATATATATATATATATATATATATATATATACAGTATATATACAGTAACCTCTCAAATAACGCAAGGGTTAGGTTCCTGGAGAGGTCGCGTTAGTTGAAAAAGCGTTATTTAAACATAATTTTCCCATAAGAAACAATGATAATATTGGGGGTTACGTTCCTGGACTCTGGGAAAGTCTGCCCATTTGGGGAGTTATGCTACTCTAAACTTAAAGCAACAATATTAATGAAAGAAAATCCACGTAAAAAACAAAAACAGTATATCTGGGGAGAAATAAACAACATTTGAGCCCTAGTTGGGCCGAATCGTTGTTTAAGTCTCCCCAAATACATATGGTACTGTTTTTGTTTTTTACGTGGATTTTCTTTCAGTTCTGCTTCATTCACGGCATTGTGAAAGTTCCTCAACATTATTAATGCATTAGTAGGTCATAAAAACACTACAGTAAAAGCAACATCTTCATTACAGTAAGTAGGTCACAAACAATAACAACACACAGCCTCACTTCATCTATGCATCACTCGTCGTCTGCTGCTGTCCCTCCTCACCCCGCTCCCCCTCCTCCCACCGCTCCCCACCCTAAATTTGTTGTCCCTCCTCAATTTGCTGTCCCTCCTCACTCTGCTGTCCTTCCTCTTCCTCTTTCTCTGACTCCCGTGCTATTAGTGATGAAGATAACTCCCTTAAGTTTTCTGTCTTCTTCATAAAGAACTGCTCTGTCTTGGTCTGAGTGGTTTTCTTCTTTCTGTTCTGCAGCATCAAGTTGTAACAATTTAGATGTGCCATCACTTTCCGGGCCAAATTTGGTCCAAGAATGAGCCAGATTGCTCGGAATGGGGCCAAACATCATTTTCGGATATTATAGTTCGAATAAAACCAATTTAAGCAACAGGCAAATAAAAAATTGTATTTATGCATGAACTGCCACACACGGTCTATCAGCTCGGGACTGTCCAAGGCGTGTGCAGCTAATTTGAAACCATCATGTATGTGTAAAGTCGCGTTAAATCGAGAAACCATTGTTAGTTAAACATATGTCCTTAAATATTTGCTCATGTTAAAAGGAAAACGTGTTTTCTAAACTCGCGTTAGTTGAGAGATAACTGTATATAATATTTATTTATTTATTTATATATAATCATCATCATCTTCCAGACCTCCTTTCCCACCCTAGGGCAGGGTGAGGAGTAGCAATGTCCAGACAGTCCAAATTTGCCCACTCCAATGGGCCACGCATCCATTCACTCATCATTCAAGCCCCCGGAATCCTGGCACTATCTGATACGCCAAAAACATTCACCACGTTCTGTAGCTTAACAGAAACATCCGAAAGAGTCAATCCGGACACTGTCACATTAAAAAAGAGTGCCAAATCACTGATGATGCACTTCTCACAATATTCATCTAGCCATCCTGATCTCTTGTCAGTCCCCTAGCCTACAGGTTATTTTAAGCAAACTGTAGGAATTCCTGCTCAGTAGATTATGGTAATGCTGTCACTCCTAATATGGATGGACAAGTATTCTTTTGGTACATCATGATCGTTTGCATTGTACTGTCTCGGGGAATCTAATTCCTAATCATTTGACATTTTGTGAAAGTATTACCAGGTAACATAATGTTTGGTTAATGTTAGATATTTTTTTCAGGTTGTCAGCTGAAGTTTGACTACACAGAAGGCTAATCTGAATGAGATAAGTGTTCCTGGACTTTCAGATTAGTGTTTGTGCATTTTTTAAAAATGAATACTGTATATATCTTTCATCGCCACTGCAAGGAATGTTACCGTGCATATTATTATTTGCTTTGGTTTCTTCCATTTATGTTGTGAGTAGCCATCATGGGAAATGCTTCTCACAGACAGTTGGTATAAAATTCTTCAGTGTAAGTTATTTGTTTCAAGTATTTTGCATTGGCTCATTGATTTATAATCATTCAGAACTCTTGAGATAATTTTTGATATACTCTTCCTAGTTCATAATGGAAATTTAAGAATTGTGAGGAAGGTATATACAAAGCCAATATGGATGTGGATAATGAAGTGCCATGTAGAGAGTTCCTGTGTCACATTTGTGGTAAGCTATTTATAAAAAGGAGTATGTTTTCAAATCATATGCGAAGCCATAGAAGACAAAAAGCTTTCAGAGAAAATGCCTACACTTGCTTTATATGTGGGAGACAGTTCCAGTCTGATACTGGCTTGTCCTATCATAAAACAACTCACATAGCAGAGAAAGATTATGAATGTGAAGTTTGTTCAAAAAAGTTCAGAGCCAAATGCATTCTGAAGAACCACATGCAGATACACAAAGAACGAGTGAAGCTCCAGTGTGATCTGTGTCCCAGCATGTTCACTCAAAAGTACACCCTGATGCAGCATAGATTAATGCATGAAGGTGTGAGCTACAAATGCAACCTATGTGACAAAGTGCTCGCTTCTAAAGGCAACCTCGTGCAGCACAAGTTAACTCACAGTGGAGCCAAGGACTACAAGTGTGAAGAGTGTGGTAAATTCTTTGTTTGGAAGCGCTCACTTGCCCAGCACATGTTAACCCATAAACCAGTCAGTGACATAATAGGTGATGGAATGGAAAATAAACCAGCACCAAAATACATAAAAACAATAAAAGATTTTCAGTGTGAGGAGTGTGGCAAAACTTTCAGCAATAGAAACGGTCTTACAACACATTCAGTAATGCATACTGGTATTAAAAACTTTCAGTGCACCGAATGTGGAAGGAAATTTACACGGAATTATAACCTGACTGTACATATGATTACAATTCATTCTGGAGTGAAAAAATTCAAGTGTGCTGACTGTGACAAAAGTTTTTCTCAAAAGTCATCCCTCAAGAGGCATGTAGTACTTCATTACAGAGTGGATGATTATAAAGTAAAAATGACATCTGATAACTAAGCAGCCTCTTCTTTAGGTTGAAAAAGTGTTCACATTGCTCAGAGTGCCACTAGACAATTTTACTTTAAGTGGGAAGGATGTCTGTCAGTGAAGGGGTTAATGAAGTTACAGCTATTGGCTCCAGTTCAAAAATTCTCTTCTGGGTCATAAAATTGTCGGGGAATAGTTGAAATTTAAGGAAAAAGACATCATACTAAAGAGGTTAGAGTTCTGATAGGGGAATTGTTGAAATATGAATACAGTACTGTACTCCTTCCAGCTATAACCCTGTCATCTCTCATGCTTTTCTGTCTAGGGTCTTTGAAAATTAGTGTCCTGAATCCAAAGCAAATGACACTGATGACACTGAACTATGGTCATATAAAATAATCAGTGTCAGTTGCCATAGAGTCATGAGACATTTTTTTAAGCCCATGGTGAAAGACGCAGGAGAGGTGACAGGACTTAATTTTTAAGCCCATGGTCAAAGACACAGGAGAGGTGACAGGACTTAAGTTGCTGAGTGTATATGATAACTCATAGGATATGTTTGGGAATGGTTTGATTGGTAGGATGCATAGAAGAAAGCAGTAATCAGTATCCCCTTAGCAGATGAAACCACAGGGTCTGTCACCTTCCACCATCTTTCTCATCATCTGGTGCTGGAGAGGGAGGCCTTCATGCAGTGGCATCATTATCACCAGGTGGCACTGATGAATGTGGTTCTTTCACCTTAACTTAATCTAGTTTTTTGTCCTTTTGCAACCTATTTCTTGTAGTTCAGAGGCAAAAAAGGACGTGGCTGCAGCTTTACATTCTTTCTGTCACACTTCTTTGACTGACGTCATGCTCTAGCATCAGTATAGTGTTGCGACTCAGGATTCAAGATAGAAAGATGGTAATTTTAGACCACGTTAGAGTAAAAAGAGTAGAGTTATACAGATTACCCTCAACTCTTACCTGCCACTGTCTTTCTTATCATCATTATGTTACAGAGAGGGGCATTCATGTGGTGTCTCCAGTATAACCTAATGGCCCTTGTGTTTAGTTAAATGACCCTCATATCCCGTATCCTCTGAATGGAGGATAGTGAACTGTTGAGGAAGGGCAACTTCAACCTGCAGTTTACTGAGATAATGCTTCAGATGATCTTAGGGGCCACAGTGGCTACTACTTTCTCATCATTTCCCCGTGAACTTGCTCTCAGTTTGTGTTTGTTTTGTCTTATAGTGAATGAATGTTTCACTAGCCTTGGCATACTCAGCTGAAGGAGGGGTTACTAATTATTGCTTTCATGTATACAGAAGTGAATGGTGGCAGAGGCGTTGAGGTATATGCAGGCTGTATTGTTGACACCTTTGGAGGCTCTGTAGGACCTCTTCTGTACCAGTGCATTTCCAGATGTGATGGATCAGTATTGTGTCATATGTAATTTAAAGCAGTTGTCTTCATTTATTTAACCCATTGCACCTGGGGATGGATATTTTTTAGTTATTCTCTATCTCCTGCTCTAACTTCATAAGTAAATCTTAGTTGTGAGATAAAAATGACTGCAGATATTAACTGTTTTCTGCAGGAAGATCATGGAAAGGAATGCAAAATCTTCCCTTATCTAGTTCTTCCTGAAATAACTTATCCAAGGTATGACGGGAAGTAGACTGTAAATATGTGTGAAAATCTCACCTGAGGACTGAAAAGTCTAGCCCTTGTCCCTTAAACTTCTGATGGGGTGAAATAGGATTGTATGATAACTGGGTAATTACTATATCTGCTATTAACCTCTGCAGTGTAGTGACATCTTTATAAGAGTTTATTCTTGCTACCAACAGATGATCATACTTAGCTTATAAAAGAGCTCCGGTAATGAAGGTAGACAGTGAATGCTGTTATACCATCCATCCTATTAGAAAATTCTACCCATATATGAACAGCATTGTCCATAGATAGCAAGAAAAAATGTAGTTTATTTTGCCAGACTGAAGGGGTTAACTAGACATTATGTTGGAGATGTTGTGGTTTCCACATTCTTTCCTGAACCATGGTTTCACATTCATTTCTGAACTATGGCGACTACTTTGATTCATTAATGCATTTTTAATTTTACTCTCACTGACATTATACAACTTTACACTGGTTAAGTGAGATTTTTTTTGTACTGGAGAGGTTTATCATAGCCTTCTTTTACCGTTTCAGTGCATATGGTCTCTCCCAAGTTGAATATAATTGTTGTGAGATAGCAAGAATGCTGTGACATGAATGGTCCGAAAAGTTTGACATGATTGCTTGTACTATACTCTCTTGGGGAATGTCCTTCTCACCATCGTATGGCATTTGTAAAGATACAGTAAGTCGTCACGTAACATGGTCAGTTTGGTGATATGGATATAATTTTATTGGTTTGTTCTTGCAACCCTAGACAGTATCAGTCAGCGTATGACAGATCTCTGTCATTGAAATTGCTCTTGACTTGGGAGGGGTAAAAGCTTTAGAAATGGATTTTTATCCACAAAATAAATTTGTTTTGAGCCACAAGCAGTTGTTAAGACTTTCATTGATCATTGTCATATTAAAACAAGTTTGAGAGATGTAGCTTTAAATTGTATTAACCCATTAACTGCTCTATACAGCCCGGGCTGTTCTGAGTGCGACTGCTCAATACAGGCCTGGCTGCGCAGGTGAATTTCGAATATAGTGCCATGATGACCAAGGCCAACCCATGCAAGCATGTTTGAGCCTTCAAAACCAAAACTGAAACTGAAAGTGAAGAAAAAAACAAAAACTATACATTCCAATAGGGAATCAGACACTTTGATGTTCATCCATGGCTTAACCAAGGTAAATATTGAGCTAATGGGTTTCCTGTAAGCCAAGAAACCATTTACTACGCTGGGTGGTAACCATATAAACAAACCATACGTGCTTCCTACGTGTCAACAAGTGGGTTGGTGGAGGATTAGTGCCCCTCCCCATAAAACAAATAAAGTCAAATGGCCACCCCTTACTGGATTGTGGCGTCTGGCAATAGATAGATAGATAGATTTCGGTACTATATACTTTGGCATGTGTTCTCTCAATTCCCAAGACAAAATTTGGCCTTTGGGAAATTTCATTTTTACCCCTATGTCTGCGCATCATGGACACCTCCAAAAAACCGCCATGAGCAGTTAACGGGTTAATGTGCCAGATATTGTAAGTTTTAATGTTAGCTATTTTTTTCAGGTTGTCAGCTGAAGATTGACCAGAGAGGACTAGTCAGAATGAGATAAGTGTTCCTGACCACTCAGATTGGCATATGTGTTTTTTATTTTAACTCTTTCAGTTTCCTACAGCATTCTCGGCAAAGAAAGCCATCTGGTGTTAGCAGAAATACAGTATGGTAGCTGGTGGAGTTGTCCTGACCATGTAAGGGCGATGGAATTAACACTTATGCTCAAGTGGCTCAAAAAAAAAATAATAATAATAACTTAGACTTAACTGACAACAAAACAGTTCTGTAGTGTCCTGACCATGAGATTTAATGGTGGCAGGACAGTACTATATTAACATTCATGCTCCTGTAGCTCACCCTTAGCAGAATACAGTAATTTAACATTATCTGGATCTTAATACTGGAGTTATCATTACCTTAAGAAAATTAAATTTACTTCATCAAACATAATAGACTTTTGCATACTGTTTACAGATCAGTTCATTCTCCTGAACCCCTTTGTCAGTGAGTGAATAACCATCTTCAGAATGTTTCAGCACATAACCCATAACCACGTGGCTGCAAAGATTTCTCTTGACTAAAACAAATCGTCTGGTATTAGTTTAAATATAATCCTTAAGTGTCCCAGTAGGAGAGAAGGGGTTACTCAAGATACTTAAGAAGAGTATGACTGCTGGGATTTCTGCCATTGGAACTAAATGGTCTGGTGTTAGCCTTAATATAATTCCTGGGTGTGCCGTTAGGAGGAAAAAGGTTGCTCAGTATATTTTTTGAAGCATCTGACTGCCTGGAATTCAGGCTGTGGAACAAAATCTTTATGGTATTAATCTGATAAAAAATATCCAGATGGACAAACAGTTACTAATTTAGGGTGTGTAATTATTTTCTGGTTTTACTTATGCAGTGATTATAACTCTGTTTTTATTTATTTATTTTTTATAATGTACTTCTTAACCCCTTCAGCCTGAGGATGTATTTTTAATTTGTGTTAGTTAACATTCGATAATTTTATTCAGTTTCAGGAGATGTCTCAGTGGAGTGAAAGGATTTGTGAAAGACATAAGTAGCCCTTCCAGTTCATAAAGTCTCTCCAAAACTGACCAAAATTGTCAGGAGGTAGCAAGTATACTGTAAGAGCCACATACTGTAATACCAGTAATAAAATATACTGTTCTCTCAATTTTAAAAAGTGATAAAGAAAATAGTAGTATTGCTTGTAACATTAAAAGGAAATGGTGAATAAAGTAGAGAAGGCCATTCTTGTAGTGAAAGGGTTAATGGGAAGTTTACAGTAATTCTTCGTAATAAGCCAGTACAGTATTTTGGATATTCCTTATTACTGTAAGGTCCACAGTAAAGCACAGTGCAGTTGTCTGTATAATTCCTTTGCTACCCATAAAACTTAACTTCCAATTTTCCCTTGGGTTTAGCCCCGTGATTGAGTTGATGTAGTCTGTTCTTTGTATCGTCAAAGGAAATTATGTAACTTCAGAAAAATCATTTGTACTGAAGGAATATATTAAGACCTTTTCTAACCCCTCCAGCTTAAAACATGTAGCCTAAACTGAATGCAGTTGTCAGGAGATGGGAAGAATAATCTTAAAAAAAACATTGTAGGGCTCACTGGATTGAAGTTGCAGTGGTATGAAAAATGATGTGGTATATGTAACACATACCTGACTTAATAACAAGGACCATCATAGATTTGTAGTTCATGCATAATAGAGACCAAGATGGATGCAGGTCAAGAAATGTCAAATGAGGAAGTGAAGTTAGAGACCATTTTAGATGCAATTCAAGGTATGTCAAGTGAGGAAGGGAAATGTGAAGATGATGCTCAAGAAGTGTCAGGTGAGGATGCGAAATGTAGTGTCTGTGGCAAGGTGTTTACGAAAAAGAGCTCTGTGGTTAACCACATGAAAGTCCATAGGAGAGCCAAAGGCTATACATGTCCAGTGTGTGGGAAACAGTTTCAGGCCAAGAGCAGCTTTTACTACCATAAAGTGACACACTCAGAAGAGAGAAAATACAAGTGTGACCTTTGTTCAAGCTCATTTAAAATCAGGAGCACCTTGAAGATACACATGCAAATACACACACGGCGAGAGAGAAATGAGTGTGAATTCTGCCACCAACTCTTTGATCGGCCAAGTGACCTAGCCCAGCACAAGTTAATACATGAAGACTTGAAACAGTACAAGTGTGATTACTGTGACAGACGATTTCATCTAAAGGGCAACCTCAACCAGCATGTTATGACACATGTTGGAGCGAAGAGCCTGCCATGTGAGCTTTGTGGGAAACTCTTCTCATCAAAATACACACTCACTCGTCACATGTTTCTCCACGTGAAAGCGAACGACCTTTTAGGTGATGAAGCAGTAGCCAAAACACAGCTAAGAGCCCGCATGCCAAATCAACAAAAAACAGAAGATTTCGAATGTAAGGTGTGTGGCAAAAGTTTCACCCGTCGGTCAGGCTTTAACAGGCACATAGTACTTCATACAGGCATAAAGCCATATCAGTGCACCGAATGTGGAAAGAGATTTGCAGATAAAGGTAATCTGTCAACCCATGCTTTAATTCATTCAGGGGTGAAAAGGTTCACGTGTGATCACTGTGGGCAAAGTTTTCTTATGAAGGCTGCCCTGAAAAAGCATGTAATGACTCATTTACAGGTGGAAAATAGTGTGTAGTCATGAGAGTAGAAATGACTTATGATAACTCACCTACTGTATTTAGGGAGGCAGGTGGAAGTCATGGCTGATTGGTGGTGAATTTATTTCAAATAATTTCACCAAGGGCTTCTTCAGGACAAGCCATAGGCCAAACTAGTCAGGAATCTTGCCTCTATTCACCTATGTTTCTTCCATTTCCATCTCATGTAGTCAAAATGTCGTGGCTTAGCTAGCAATAATGGTGTAATATTATTCAGACTGTGAATGTATCTGTATCATGTGAATACAGTCACATGTGCAAGGGTACTTAGTGCTTGGAGGTCTACTTAGAATGCCCCATTTGGGGTGATAGCCACCCATCGATCAGTCCCTAAAGTTAACTGGAGCCTCGTTGATTATGTAATGCCACCGAGGTAGGTAGGCTGGTCATCTGCCATTAAAGGTACTGAACTATGGCAGCTGGCATCAGACCCATACACCTAGAAAGGGGGTAAAGTAGTATTCACTGTTACCATATATCTACCCTTTTGTTTTAGGGAAGCCATTTCTTTTGGTTGTTTGACAATTGTGAAAGTGTGACTAGGTCACGAAGTTTGCTTAATGTTGGATATTTTTTTCAGATTGTCAGCTGAAGATTGACCACAGAGGGGGCTAATCTGAGTGAGATAAGTGTTCCTGGCCACTCAGATTAGCATAGGTATTTTGATTTCTGTGAAGATGCAACCCTTTAGCTGCTGTGAATTTCTGTGAGCTGATTATCGTCATCATTCATAAATTGAAATACTGTATCAAGTTCTTCATTTTTGCCAAAATGTCAGTCATGAGAGTTTTGAACATATATGGTGCCATAAGTCTCTTTTTGCCCGTTGTTAGCCAAAATGAAAAGTAGCTATTTTGCAGTCAAAGGGTTAAAGTTTGCCAGTGCGAGGAATACTACTTTATACAGTGCCCATTAGTTGATCATTAACTGTATTGCTTGTGTTCTGTGAGTGATTGAATATTTGGGACAATATTTTTCACAGTCTCCAAGAGTGAAAGTAAATAATGCGAGGTATATAGTGCAGTGTTATTTATGACTAGCTTGAAGTGGTTCATATCAGCATGTGCTTTATAAATATACAGTATTACAGTACTTAATAATTTAATTATTCTCAAAATGTCAGAATTTTTACATCAAAAGCAGGAGTAGTTCCACCATTATGGATGTAGTTACAGAATTCTTCCCCCCATCAGTAGTTCAGAACAGAGGGCAGGATGATGGTGATGATGATGATGATACAGCTGTTCAGTGTTTGGGGTTTGCGTGTGTCATCTGTGGCAAGACATATGAGAAAAAAAACTCTCTCTCTAGCCATAAGCGAAGTCATAGAAACAGAACCTTCATGTGTTTAAGGTGTGGAAAACAGTTCCGGTCCCAGAGTGGCCTGAGCTACCATAGAGCAACACATACAGATGAGAAAAAGTACGAATGTGATGTCTGTTCAAAAAAGTTCAAAGTGAAAGATGGTTTGAGGGCCCATATGCGATTACACTTACCGATAACACAGACAAAAAAGCATGAGTGTGATCTCTGCCACAAACTCTTCAGTCAGAAACATGCCCTGATGAACCACAAATTGATTCACCAGGACAAGAAACCCTACAATTGCAACCACTGTGACAGGTGGTTTCGTACTAAGGGCTCCCTTATTCAGCACAGGTTAGCTCATGCTGGGGTCAAGGACTATAAGTGTGAGCCCTGTGGCAAACTTTTCTCAAGGAAACACACTTATGCAAACCATATGTTAACCCATGAACAAGTAAGTGATGTAAGTAATGGAACAGGAAGTGAATCACACAAAAAATTCCCCAACCCCACACAAGAGCTCCCCAACCAGACACAAGAATTCCCCAACCACACAGAAGGAGTCCTCAGCCAGACACAAGAATTCCCCAGCTGCACACAGGAATTCCCTGACCACACAGAGGAATTCTCTAATAGCACGCAAGGGTTCCCCAAAGTTGAAGAATTTGCTTGCAGTGTGTGTGGCAAAAGCTTCTCCCGTAGGGACAGTCTCTCAAAGCATCACTTAATGCATACAGGTGCTAAAGATTTTCAGTGTGTTGAATGTGGACAGAAATTTAGGCGAAAATATAACCTAACCGTGCATACGAATACAATTCATGCAGGGGTGAAAAAGTTCAAATGTGCTGACTGTGGCAGATGTTTTTCTCAAAAGTCTTCCCTCAGGAGACATGTACTAATTCATTTTAGAGTGGAAGAGGATGAAAGTTCAGAAGATGAAAATTTGGAAGAGGATGAAAATTAATAAAAGTACAATGACTAGAGGTTTTTCTGTTGTGCATATACCACAAGGGTAGCACAGAAAACTACAGTAGGGGCATAGACTGGTTATCTGCTGTAAAATGTTCAGGGCTGTGGTAGCCTAGCCTCAGGTCCATACACCGTTTGCATTACAAATGGTCTCTAATCACATAGTAGTAAAGAGAAGATATATGTTGAATTGTAAGTATGTGAAAACTAGAAATGTTTGTATCGTCAGAGTGGTAAAGACGTGATAGATATTGGTGAAATGTAAATACTGTTTGTAAAAACTGGAAATCACTGGAACCTATAGTGACCATAGTGGTGTAGTGTAATGGTGTCACATGCTCGGAAGTATTATTCTCATAGTACCAGATAGACATGCAGAGAGTCTTGTAAATCCTTATGACAGTATATATATTCCCCATACTGTACAATGAACAGAGATATCATTACCCATAGTTTTGGTGAAATTAGATCAAAACAATGTTTCTCCATGTGTTGTCATGTTTTGTCATACCAGTAATTATTTTGGTGTAGTACATGACAGTTTATTGTTTTATTATAAAGTATGGCTGTAGAATATGACAATGCAGTAATTGGTCACTTAACATTGTGGGTATGTTCACATAAAGTGGCATAATTATAAAGATTATTTTAACCCTATCACTACATTGATTTTAGATTTTTTGCTGCCTCCAGGCTATCTTAAAATATCTGGAAAGGCCTCACACTGAAGTGGTTAATGAAAGTTGTCTCTGACCAGGCCAAGTTGAAAGCTCTCCTAAAATGAATAAAATTATATGTTAATAAAAGTATGACAAAAGTACACCTTCAGATTGGAGGAGTTAAGTAAGGGTTTGATTAGTTATGGTTTCCCATACACCAGGAAACCATTTACTTCGCTGGGTGGTAATCATATAACCAAATTATGGCGCCTGGTGGTTTAGTGTGTAATTAAGGTGCTCAAATCGGATTGAGCTGGTGCAGGTTTATATCCAAGGGATGGTTGGGGTTTATTGCTCATGTAATACCACTAAGGAATGAGTAAGTCTGTTCTCTCCCATCTTAAATGTCAGGACCAACTTGCATAGCCCTGGGCTTGTATGCTTCCCATGGGGCAACACAGGATTAGATAAAAAAAAGAAAAAGAAAAGCTTCATATGTACTGTACTGTACATATGTACAGTAATTTGTACTTAATCATTCTCAGATTGTAAAAAGTGCCAGTTTGTATCTGTTTTGGTATAATGTTTAAAAATGAGTGTGAACATATACAGTACATTTCATCGTCATCATCATCCATAAATAATTCTTGATTTTTTTTTTTATGATGATTGATCATTAAATGTAAGGACAGCAAGAAATAAGTATTTCACTCTGAGGCTTTAATATTTTATTCTTTTTGTCTCTAGGCTCTTTACCCTATTAGTTACTTTTTTTCTTAATGATAAAAGTCAGATATAACTTTTATTAACCCCTTCAGTAGCTGTATAATGTTGTTGTGTGCAGGTACAGTAGTAGTTTGAGATAGCTTGAGCATGTTGAGAGAATGGAAGATGATTCCTGGGTGCAGAAGGTGAGAGGTGTAAACACCAAAGTTAGGGTCGCGAGATACAGACCAAAAAAAGACTTGAGATGAGGTCATAGAGTGTGACCTCAGGGTTAAGGGACTGAATAGGGAGGCTTCCAGAGACTGAGCAGCGTGGAAGGTCACCATTAGGTGACCAAGGCTGACACACACAAGCATGTTGGAGCCTTTATTAACAGTACAGTAAAAATGCTGTAATCATCATCATCATCATCATCATCCGGACCTCCTTTCACACCCTAGGGCAGGGTGAGGAGCAGCATTGTCCAGACAACCCAAATTTGCCCAGTCCAATGGGCCATCCTTCCAGTCATTCACAATTCAAGCCCCTGGAGTCCTGGCTCTCTCTGATACGCCAATAACACTCACCACATCATGTAGCATCACATAAATGTATCCGATAGAGTCAATCCGGACGCTTAAAAAAGAGTGCCAAATCCCTGATCATGCGCTTCTTCTCACATTATTCATCCAGTCCACTCAATCTCTTGTCAGTCCACTAGCCTCACTGACTTCCAAACCCCTCTTCCTCACATACTCATCCACCATATCCCTCCACCTTCTCCTTGGCCTACCTTGCTTCCTTCCTCCTTGAGATTTGCTGAGATATACCTGTTTCACCACTCTATTGTTATCCATTCTTGCCACAAGACCACACCATCTCAGCACACACTTTTTGATTCTGGTGTCCACAGATTTCCTCACTCCACATCTTTCACGAATCACATTATTGTGTTTCGTATCCTATCCACTCACTGTACTCCACATACATTCCTCAGCAATCCCATCTCCACTGCTCTCACTTTTGACTTTTCATTTTCATGCCACACCATAGTCTCACATCCATATGTTAAAGTTGGCACTAACACTCCTTCATGTAAGTCTCGTGCAGCTGCATCACTCAAGCCTCTGTTTCTTATCAAGGCCTTCATTGCTCCGGCTACTTTCCTTCCTTGTGTCACTCTACTTTCCACCTCTTTTGCACATTTCCTCTCTTTTCTATCACTGTAACCAGGTATTTGAACTTCTCTCACCAATTTCAGTCTCTCTCCATTCACTATAACATCACACAGGAAGTCACCTACTCTCTCAGCAACCATCAGTTTACTCTTTTCTGCATTTACTCACAAGGCACGACGCTCACCGACATCAGCAAAACTCTGCACTAGTCTACCAAGTTCTTGTCTGATATTTGCAAGTAGTACTGCATCATCACCATACAATAGATTTGAGATATTCCATCCAGCACCATTCATTACCAATGCCATCCCCCTCTCCATTACTCATGTTTTTACTTCTCTCATCACTCCATCCATATATATAATGAACATCCATAGGAATATCACACAACCTTGTCGCACACCTACACTGATCCTAAACCTTTCACATAGATGCCCATTAAATTTGCACATGCTTCACTACCATCATGAAAACTCTTGATGGCACATGGCAGCTTACCATCTACACCGTACGTGTGCAAAACCATCCACAATCCTTCTCTGACTATTTTGTTGTATGCATTTTCTAGATCCACAAATGCCATATTCGCCTTATAGTCCTTCTCACAAGCCTTCTTCACTATCTGTCTCATTGCAAATATTTGATCCACACATCTCCTGCCACTCCTAAAGCCACCCTGTTCATCACTCACAAGGACTTCTGATATCTCTCTTACTTTCTCCATAATAATTCTTCCATATACCTTCCCAACAATAATCATCATCATCATCATCATTGTCATCATCATCATCATCATCATCATCATCATCATCCGGACCTCCTTTCCCACCCCAGGCCAGAGTGAGGAGTAGCAGCGTCCAGACAGTCCAAATTTGCCCAGTCCGGTGGGCCATGCTTCCATTCACTCACCATTCAAGTTCTCGGAATCCTGCCTCTATCTGATTTGCCAAGAAACATTCACCACTTTCCGTAGCTTCACATAAACGTATCCGATAGAGTCAGTCTGGACGTTGTCACGTTAAAAAGAGGTGCCCGATCCTTGATCATGCTTTTGTTCTCACAACATTCATCCAGCCAACTCGATCTCTTGTCGGTCCCCTACCCTCACCGTCTTTCATACCTCTCTTCCTCACACTCTCATCCACCATATCCTTCCACCTCCTTGGCCTACCTCGCCTCCTCTCTCCTTCAAATTTGCTTTCACCACTCTGTTGTCATCTGTTCTCTCCACATGACCATACAATCTCAGTACATCTCATTAATGAAAATAATAATAGACAAGTAATTGTAATTGTTCTCCATCCTTCATGGAAGACAAAATTGCGTGGTGCCTTCCCCCCCCCCCTTCCTTTATTTATTTTTTTATTTTTTTTAGTAAAGTCCTACCACTGCACAGCGTCCATCTGTAGGGAGACTGTGGTTCGGCCTTGTGTAATTTAAAATGTTCTAGTATGACATAAGAAAGAAAGAATAAACCTAAGCCCTTTCCTGTGCATCTCTTCCACTCATTTTACCCATTTTGTTAGTGTCCCACCTTTTTGTACCTGCATTCTTTATGGACTGACCTATAACTGAGAAAATTTGTGTGGTGAAGATAGCAGTGTCTTCTTTGTGTCAGGATTATCTGCCATATTCTATATGCAGACATGTTAGCTGCAGTTTTCTGCTCACCCTTTACCCTTGCTGGCCGAGAGGTAGTTGCAGCTAGGATGTTATACCAAAAAAAGACCTGTTGCAGATAGTTAAAAATTTTTTCTTTACTCACAAGTAACAGTATTGTCATGAACTGTTTCTCATGCAATCCAGCAAAGCTTCAGAGTACCACCTTGTTATTGTTGTTGTAGCCGTAGGCTTATCAAAACTTAAAGTTTGTGGACTTTAGGTTCAAGGTGCCCTTCAGTGGTTGACCATCCATCTTTCAGGGGATAGGGAGGAAATTGAGGGACTTTATAGCACCCAAGTTATACTGTATTGGTGCCACCACAAGAAGGCATCCATCTCCAGTGCTGAACTATCACCATTTAACACAGGATAATGGGTCTTTGCTCGATGTTAACCCCTAGGTATGATGTCCCTCCAGCCAGGGTTATAGGGTGAGCTTAAAACTGTTTTGTGATTCTGCTTGGGTTTTCATCAGCAACTCAGTATATTATAAACTGAATAATATAATTACTGTACTGTACCGAAAGTTCCAAAAATATTTGTTAATTTATCTGACTACCAGAAATTTGTGTTAATTTAATTCTGTCTATCTATCTATAGCCTGACGCCCTAATCCCGCAAAGGGTGGCCGCAGACAAAACGCCTCCAAGTCGCTCTGTCACTCACCATTTGACTACCCTCCCCCCAGCTCACTCCCCCCTCCCTCATATACCTCTCAACTCCATCCCTCCACCTCATCCTAGGTCTACCCCTCCCTCTCCCTCCCTCCACCTCACCTACATACACCCTCTTAGTCAGTCTTTCATTCTCCATTCTCTCCACATGTCCAAACCACCTCAGTGTATTTCTCTTTATCTTCTCAACCACATCCACATCCACCCCACAATATTCCTTCAATTCTTCATTCGTCAACCTGTCCCTCCATGTCACTCCACATGCTCCTCTCAAGTAACTCATTTCCACTGCTCTCACTCTTGACTTCTTCCCCTCTTGCAAGGTCCACGCCTCGCTTCCATACGTTAGGGTAGGGATCACAGTACTGTCATGCAATGACTTCCTAACTTCCATACACACCTCCCTATTTCTCATCACTGCTTTCAGTGAACCAACAAACTTCCTTCCCTGCTGTACCCTTTCACGCACTTCATCCCCCAAAGTTCCATCCTTACTCATCACACTACCCAAGTACTTGAATGCACTCACATTCTCCATATCCTCACCATCCGACCTCACTGTACATTCTGTGACTTCATTCCTCTCAGACACCATAATTTTACTCTTGTTTACATTAACTTCCAGATTCCTCTTCCTACACACTGTCCCAAATTCATTCACCAAACCTTGCAACTCCCATTCATCTTCACTCAACAATACTGTATCATCAGCAAACAGCAACACCGGAATCTTCCAAATCTCACCCTCATTAATTAGAGCCACCCCTACATCCACTGCCCTACCTTGCATCTCCTTTACAACCCCATCCATGTATATATTAAACAGCCGTGGAGACATCACACAACCATGATTCAGTCCCACATTGAAATCAAAGAACTTACTCAGCTCACCATCCACTCGCACCGTAGCCCTAGCTCCTTCGTGCATACTCTTCACAGCACTCAACAATTTCCCATCCATTCCATATATTCTTAATACCTTCCACATACCTTGCCTATCTATTCTGTCATAAGCTTTCTCCAAGTCCATAAAGGCAGCATACACTTTCTTTCCCTTCTCTAGATACTACTCCACTAAACATCTTAGAACAAATATCTGATCTACATACCCTTTTTCCTTCCTGAATCCTCCTTGTTCTTCTCCAACTAGCTCCTCTGTCATATGCCTAACCCTATCAAAGAGTATTCTGCCATATATTTTTCCAGTCACACTAATAAGGCAAATACCCTTATGGTAACCACATACTTCTCTCTCCCCTTTTCCTTTGTATAAAGGAACAATTATACCTGATTTCCAGTCCTCTGGAACCCTTCCCTCTTCCCAACCCAGTCTACACAACTTCCATATCCACTCCACAACAGTCTCACCCCCATACCTCAGCATTTCACCACACACTCCTTCAATTCCTGGGGCCTTTCCCATCTTGATCTTCATTGCTTCCACTACTTCCGCCCTACTGATCTCTTCCTCCCTCCATTCATCTCTTCTTCTCCCAGCCATTCCCCAACCACTCTAATTGAATGTTATAATTACTGTACCTTGCCACTTTTTTTTTTTTTTTTTTTTTTTTTTTAATATTCATAGCCATGCCAGACACATTCTTCAACCCTTTCATCACAAAGACATCTTTTCCACATTATTCTTTGCCACCACCTGACAGTTTTATGTGGCTTTAACAAGAACCTTCCCAGTGGAGGAGAAGTTTGTTCCCCAAGTTAATGAAACTGTCTGAAGGTTGCAATATAAAATAAAGGTGTTCTCATAATGAAGGGGTTGATCATGTTAACTGGAATGGGAGCTACAAGATTACCTCGAAAGTGTATCCACGTCAAAATCTAGAAATTGGTGTTGTAATTTAAAGTATTTTTGCATATGTTAATTAAGAGCTTAGAATTTGTCAATACAGTTCTCAGCTGTAGTTATGTGCTTTCAAGTTTGAGCTGTGATGTAAGTGCAAGTACTGTTTAAGATGTTGATGTGAAGTGCAAGTATAGGCTGTATACAGTATATGACTGTACTGACAGGTTTACACATGCAGCATGTGTATAGGTTGTGTGATTTCTGTTGATTTGTCCCTCATTAGATGTTTCAGCTTTCAGTTGGAGTTTGTAATGGATTGTTTTGGTTAATATGTGACTTTTTTTCATATTCAGTATTAGTTTGTTGTCAGTAAATGGAAGCAAAAGTTTTATCTGTGTATTCATAATGGAATCATGTGAATGGTCACCAAAGAAGAAAAATGAATTACAGTATGAGTACACTGTGTACTATGGGTCACTAAAGTAATGATGGACAGGGGGTCCTACTGAAAACATTCAAACAACTACTAACATTACCAGTGTCTCATTGTGTATGAACAATGTGTGTTTATATAAACATAGCATTTGCTATATGTTTACAAGAGAATATTGCTAGTTGGCGATATAATATGACACCTCCCGACGTCAGGGCTACCAACATGTGGTAGGTTGGACACTAATATTTCAGTGACCTTCGTCCTGTGGTCCCAGATATTTCAGGCATATTGTACACCAATGCTTTTGTGACCCATAGTACACATTATAAAAAAAAATAATAATAAAAAAAAAATAAAGGCATTATGTACAAAACAACATGATGCCATGGATGAAGATTGTTTGTTGCCCCTGTATTATGGTGGGGGTTGTGTGAATCATGAAAAAAGGCATTAAACCAACCCTGCATGATAACTTCTGTTTTACCATTTGTACGCAGGCAGACTGAAGCCCTGAAAAGTTATTAACTTGAATTCATCAGTCTGGGGGGGATTCACAAATGTATTTATGATCTTATTTGTATGATAATTTAGGTTTGCTTTTGCTGGAAGAACTAAAAATACTGAAAGATTCTGCATTTCGCTTTCCGTTTACAGAAGCTATGGTAATTTGACTCTTATAATAAAGATTTGTTTTTTAAGAGGAACAGGAAAATAGAGAAAAGCTCTATTCTTCTGTTCCTCTTTTGCAGTCTTTTCTGCAAAAGCCTACCATAGATCTACCTATCTATCTATTGCCAGATGCCTTAATCCCGTTTGGGGTGGCTACAAGCAAATCACCTCCACGTCGCCCTGTCCCCCGCCATTTCACTGCCCTTCTCCCAACTCACACCCCCCTCTCTCATATACCTCTCCACCCCATCCCTCCATCTCATCCTCGGCCTCCCCCTCCCTATTCCCCCCTCCACCTCACTCACATACACTCTCTTCGTCAGTCTTTCACCCTCCATCCTCTCCACATGGCCAAACCACCTCAGTGTGTTCCTCATAACGCTTCCTATCACATCCACATCCACACCACAACGCTCCTTTATATCCTCATTTGTCAACCTGTCTCTATGTGACTCCACAGGCTCCTCTTAAATAACTCATTTCCACTGCTCTCACTCTTGACTTGTGTCCTTCCAACAACGTCCAAGCTTCACTTCCATACGTTAGAGTTGGTATCACAATATCTGTACTGTCATGTAGTAACTTTTTCACTTCCATGCTTACTTCCGTTTCTTATCACTGCTTTCAAAGAACCAGCAACCTTTCTTCCCTGCTGTACCCTTTCAATAGATCAATAGATCACAAGGTTATGAATCTGGCCCCTGAAATTTACCTCTTTAATGCAATGACCTATTCTTCCACTTGATTATCTACAGATGATTTTATTCAGTGTAGGAAAGGTCTTTTTTAAATGTACTGCACAGGGTTAGATATAGCTCTCATTAATCCTTGGAACTTTAGTCCATTCCATTGGTAAATAACATGGACTTGTTTCTTCCTTGAGCTGGACACATGCTCCAGCCACATGGCCCCAAAACTGCCTGTAAATGCCAAGAAAAAATGGAACAAGATGTTATGATATTGACATTTTTAAATTTTATTTTTGTTATCTCCAGAAAGTGTTATTTAGCTTACAAGTGCCCTTTAGTAGTGATTGTACTAATGGAAGCAGTACCTGACTCCTTCAGTTAAGTGTCTCATATTGTCAGTAGGTAACAAAAAGTACATTATCAAATCGAAGGTGTTTAACATCAGGATAAATAATCAAAGATCCTATGACAGTACAGTGGTTTTGAGGGTATGGTATGGTAAGGTTGTTGGGCATTTTTACCACATCAACATACAGTAATGAAATCTGTTTAAGCAATAGACACATCAAAACGCTTTTTTTTGTACAGTGCAGACATGGAAACAAAATAGGTGAAAAGAGGGTTCAGGTACTATCGGCAGCATCTGACAAGTTTTTTTTTTTTTTTTTTTTTTTTTTTTTCTCCTGTATTGGCACCCATGTAACTGGGTGGCTTTGCTGCCTGATTTTACAAACATCCCCTAGCTGTCTCCCTGTCCTCTGAAAGGATGACGGTGGACTGCAGGAGGACAGTTTCAGTTTGCAGCCCATATGGTTCATATATATATATATATATATATATATATATATATATATATATATATATATATATAATGCGAGTATAAGTGGCTGGGGAATGGCTAGGAGAAGGAGGGAGGTGAAAAGACAGGAAGAAATCAGTAGGATAGAAGTTGTGGAAGCAATGAAGAAAGTTAAATCGGGGAAAGCCCCAGGAATTGATGGAGTGTGTGGTGAAATGCTGAAGCATGGGGAAGAGATAGTAGTAGAATGGATGTGGAAGATGTGCAGATTGGCCTGGGAGGAAGGTAGAGTCCCGGAGGATTGGAAGTCAGGTATAATTATTCTCTTGTACAAAGGAAAAGGGGAAAAAGAAGTTGTGGTAATCATAGGGGCATTTGTTTTCTTAGTATAATAGGAAAAGTGTATGGTAGGATACTTATTGACAGAGTTAGAGAAAACTGAGAAATTAGTTGGAGAAGAACAGGGAGGCTTTAGGAAGGGAAGAGGTTGTGTAGATCAAATATTCATTCTTAGATCTTTAGTGGAAAAGTTTCTTGAGAAGGGAAAGAAGTTGTATGTGGCTTTCATGGATTTGGAGAAAGCATATGACAGGGTGAATAGACAAGGATTGTGGAAAGTGTTAAGAATATATGGAGTAGATGGGAAGTTGTTGAATGCTGTGAAGAGTATGTACGATGGTGCGAAGGCTGCAGTGCGTGTGGATGGTGAACTAAGTGAATTTTTCTCTTTGAAAGTTGGTTTGAAACAGGGATGTGTCATGTCTCCATGGTTGTTCAATCTGTACATGGATGGGGTAATAAAAGAGGTACAAGGTAGGGTAGTGGATGTTGGAGTGGCCCTGGTGAGAGAGGATAGTGTTTGGAAACTCCCTGTACTGTTGTTTGCAGATGATACTGTGTTGTTGAGTGAAGACGAAGGGGAGCTGCAAGGCTTAGTGGATGAGTTTGGGAGTGTGTGTAAGAAACGGAATCTTAAGGTGAACGTAGGGAAGAGTAAAGTGATGGTCTTTGAGAGAGGTGAAGTCAGTGAATGTACAGCGAGGTTGGATGGTGAGGAATTGGAAAATGTGAGTACGTTTAAGTACTTGGGTAGTGTGATGAGTAGGATGGAGGTTTGGAGGGTGAAGTGCTTGAAAGGGTACAGCAGGGAACAAAGGTTGCTGGTTCTTTGAAAGCAGTGATAAGAAACAGGGAAGTGAGCATGGAAGTGAAAAAGTTACTACATGACAGTATTGTGATACCAACTCTAACCTATGCAAGTGAAGCTTGGACGTTGTTGGAAGGACACAAGTCAAGAGTGAGAGCAGTGGAAATGAGTTACTTAAGAGGAGCCTGTGGAGTCACATAGAGAGACAGGCTGACGAATGAGGATATAAAGGAGCGTTGTGGTGTGGATGTGGATGTGATAAGAAGCGTTATGAGGAACACACTGAGGTGGTTTGGCCATGTGGAGAGGATGGAGGGTGAAAGACTGACGAAGAGAGTGTATGTGAGTGAGGTGGAGGGGGGAAGAGGGAGGAGGAGGCCGAGGATGAGATGGAGGGATGGGGTGGAGAGATATATGAGAATGAGGGGTGTGAGTTGGGAGCAGGGCAGTGAAATGGCGGGGGACAGGGCGACTTGGAGGCGATTTGTTTGTGGCCACCCCATACGGGATTGAGGCGTCTGGCAAAATATATATATATATATATATATATATATCTATATATATATATATATATATATATATATATATATATATTTTGGATGCAAGAGTGTGGAGAGGGTGGGGGAAGTCTCGGACCATCACTTAGTGATGGCCAAGGTAAAGCTGCAAAGAAAAAGGTTGAGGAGACGAAGGGGAAGACAGGAGGAAACAGCTCCTGTGAGAAGAGTGGAGAATTTGCAAGATAGTGAGAACATGGTATAGTATAAGAGCATAGTGGAAGAAAGATTGGGAAGGTATGAGCTAGAGCAGATGGAAGGGGTAGAAGATGTATGTAAGATATTCACGGAAGAGAGGCGCAGCGTGTGAGGTGGTTTGTTGAGTGAGGAGGAGATGCAAGGGTGTGCAAGGGACAGCATTGTGGAATGATGAGGTGAAACGAGCTGTGGAACAAAAGAAGAAGGCCTATAGTGCATGGTTAGCGAGTAGAGATAGGGGAGAAGATAGAGAGAAGAGAGAGGTATATGTGAGCAGGAGAAGGGAGGTGAAGAGACTGGTGAAGGGGAGTAAGAAGAAAGTGGATGAAGAGTTTGGGTGGAATCTGAGTGTGAAATGGAGGGAGAGTAAGAAATTGTTTTGGAAGGGGGTAAAGAAAGTAAGGCAGTGTGAAAGAAGAAATAGTAGGGGAGTGAAAAATAGGAATAATAGATTGTTGGTGGAGAAGAGAGAGAAATTGAGGAGATGGAGGGAGCACTTTGAGGATTTGTTGAATGTAGAGAGTGAGAGCAGTGCGAGTAAAGTGGTTGGGGAATGGCTGGGAGAAGAAGAGATGAGAGGAGGGAGGAAGAGATCAGTAGGGGCGGAAGTAGTGGGAGCAATGAAGAAGATAAGTTGGGAAAGGTCCCAGGAATTGATGAAGTGTGTGGTGAAATGCTGAGGTATGGGGGTGAGAGTGTTGTGGAGTGGATATGGAAGTTGTGTAGATTGGGTTGGGAAGAGGGAAGGGTTCCAGAGGACTGGAAATCAGGTATAATTGTTCCTTTATACAAAGGAAAAGGGGAGAGAGAAGTATGTGGTAACCATAGGGGTATTTGCCTTCTTAGTGTGACTGGTAAAATATATGGTAGAATACTCACTGATAGGGTTAGGCATATGACAGAAGAGCTAGTTGGAGAAGAACAAGAGGGATTTAGGAAGGGAAAAGGATGTGTAGATCAGATATTTGTTCTAAGATGTTTAGTGGAGAGTATCTAGAGAAGGGAAAGAAAGTGTATGCTGCCTTCATGGACTTGGAGAAAGCTTATGACAGAATAGATAGGCAAGGTATGTGGAAGGTATTAAGAATATATGGAGTGGAGGGGAAATTGTTGAGTGCTGTGAAGAGTATGTACGAAGGAGCTAGGGCTACGGTGCGGGTGGATGGTGAGTTCTTTGATCTCAATGTGGGACTGAAACAGATTGTGTGATGTCTCCATGGCTGTTTAATATATACATGGCTGGGGTTGTAAAGGAGGTGCAAGGTAGGGCAGTGGATGTGGGGGTAGCTTTAATGAATGAGGGTGAGATTTGGAAGATTCCATTGTTGCTGCTTGCTGATGATACAGTACTGTTGAGTGAAGATGAATGGGAGTTGCAAGGTTTGGTGAATGAATTTGGGACAGTGTGTAGGAGGTGGAAGCTGAAAGTTAATGTAAACAAAAGTAAAGTTATGGTGTTTGAGAGGAGTGAAGTCACAGAATGTACAGTGAGGTTGGATGGTGAGGATATGGAGAATGTGAGTGCATTCAAGTGCTTGGGTAATGTGATGAGTAAGGATGGAACTTTGGGGGATGAAGTGTCAAAGGGTACAGCAGGGAAGGAAGTTTGTTGGTTCACTGAAAGCAGTGATGAGAAATAGGGAGGTGAGTATGGAAGTTAAGAAGTCACTGCATGATAGTATTGTGATCCCTACCCTGACGTATGGAAGCGAGGCGTGGACCTTGCAAGAGGGGAAGAAGTCAAGAGTGAGAGCAGTGGAAATGAGTTACTTGAGAGGAGCATGTGGAGTGACATGGAGGGACAGGTTGACGAATGAAGAATTGAAGGAACGTTGTGGGGTGGATGTGGATGTGGTTGAGAGGATTAGGAGAAATACACTGAGGTGGTTTGGACATGTGGAGAGAATGGAGAATGAAAGACTGACTAAGAGGGTGTATGTAGGTGAGGTGGAGGGAGGGGTAGACCGAGGATGAGGTGGAGGGATCGAGTTGAGAGGTATATGAGGGAGGGAGGGGTGAGTTGGAGGGAAGGTAGTCAAATGGTGAGTGACAGAGCGACTTGGAGGCGTTTTGTCTGCGGCCACCCTTTGCAGCATTAGGGCGTCGGGCTATAGATAGATAGATAGACATTTCGTACGCTGACTCTTACTATATTAATGTAGATACCCGAATAAGCAGAATAATTAACAAAAGTTTCAGACATGTAAAAATTATTTTGGTGTTTTCTTTGGTGTGTTTCAGGCTGTATAAAGGACCCATGTATGAAACATTCGGGCAGCTTGAGAATGATGCCCACTCAATCGTGGCCATGTTTTGTGTCTACCTATTGGCCTACCAACTCTTGATCCTGATCTACTACCTCTTTTTCAACAATATCGGCGGTCCTCAGGTTAGTCGTGTTGTGATCCTGGGCTTAACTGTGACCCCGGTGGAGCTCAGGTTGGAATTATCTTACTCCTGCCTTCTGTCTCCTCTCGGGATAGAAAGAACGTAATGCATAGCTGGGAAATGAAAATTCCCGGTTACATACATGCAACCATGGGAAATAGTTTCTCTCCAGCATCATCTGGCTTTGGTAGTTGCAATGTTTCATTGATATATTCATGCAGCCTTGATTCTGAAAGAGTACTGTAACTTCATACATCCTGTCATCACTGGGATTGCTAACAGAGCTTTGCTGCAGCAACTATTTAAGGAAAAATCGAGATGCTAGGATATTGATGTATTAATAGTTCTGGGAATGTTAATGCTGCTTCGTACAATAGTTAATGAAGAAGTTTTAATGGGATACCATTTACAATGGTCAAGGGACTGAGTATTCTTTAGGTATTAAGGTGATAATTTACTTGATGTTGGAGGGGCGGAGTAGGGAGGAAGATGGCTGTAGGGTGGCGAAAGTATTGCTAAAATTGTCATTCTCATGGGGGGGCGCGGTAGCACAGTAGTAGCGCACCGGACTCGTAATCGGGGGATTGCGAGTTCGAGCCTCGCCTGGGCTGCCGTGCCGGGAGTGGTAGCTCGCTCCTGTAACCCTAGCGGGGCTATATAGTCCAATACAGGGCTTAGCTCGGGGGAACTCCATTTCTCCCATTTGTCATTCTCATATTGGCAGATTTCTGTCATAAATTATAGTAGGCCGCCATGGTATATCCTAGAGATCCTGCCTCTTATTTGGGATTAACATTACTTTTGTACATTTATCGGTTTCTTGCATTTGACGCTCTCGTCTTTCCCAGGCCTGACAAGAATGAGTGTCCAGGCTGCAGTATAGGCAGGCATCTCCAACCACCCTTGGAGAGTCCAAAACCACTAATTCAATGTTTTTAATCCTTTTATCTTGACTTTTAGACTAAAGGTTAAAGGACGGAAACTATGAAGGTTAAAGTGATGGAAACAAAATTTTAAATGTTTTAGTCTGTGGCTGTCCGATTATTAAAACGATTATCCACGGTATTCCATTACTTTCCCTTCCTATCTTCCAAAGTTTTTAGAATAAAAGGTCTTTAATAAGTGTAAGTCTTCAAGTGCTAATACAACCACTTTAACTTTACTAGAACGATTAGTTCAGTCTAAAGCTTTTGTAAAATTTAAACTTTATCCAAAATTCAAAAGAAAAAGCTTCTTTTCGGAAGAATTTTAACCCCTACACTCCGATCAAGTACTGTATTGTAGTCTGTGGCTTAAGCTGACGGAAATGGGTCAGTCTGTAACTTTATCATGGCTTCATGAAATTGTTTGATAGTAGGATAACTCAAGTTTAACGGAGATGAAAGTCTGACACTTGATTGTTAACGGATGTGAAAGGAGTTTGTCACGCTAGATGAAACTTTGTAAATTATATTAATTAAGCTTCCACCGAACATTAACTATAATTGTATTAGTGTAGGGGTAAACATGGCTTTAACCACTGCAGTTGAAAACAAGCTGAAAAAAAAAAAACACACAAACCACTTTAATTGAAGGGCTTAACAGTTAAAAACAAAATTTTGTTTTGTTCATTAACAATGCACTGAGAGCAACTGGTGAGGCATTGTAAAGAATGTAGGAATAAATAAATCTCTGACCAGTTCAGGGACCCTGGGCTAGGCTGCTCAGTCTCGACATTTAAAGCAAGGCTGAGCAGCTACCCTTGAGCGAAAATGGACATGGATGTTAGACACTGGTGTGGCATAAAAATGAAAAGTCCAGAGTGAAAGCAGTGGAGATGGGATTGCTGAGGAATGTATGTGGAGTACAGAGAGTGGCTAGGGTACGAAATAACGTGATTCGAGAAAGATGTGGAGTGAGGAAATCTGTGGACACCATAATCGAAGGGTGTGTACTGAGATGGTATGATCATATGGAGAGAATGGATAACAATAGAGTGGTGAAAAAGGTATATTTGAGAGAATTTGAAGGAGGGAGGAGGCGAAGTAGGTCAAGGAGAGAGTGGAGGGATATGGTGGAAGAGTGTGTGAGGAAGAGAGGTATCGATGTCAGTGAAGCTAGGGGTCTGACAAGAGATCGAACTGGCTGGATGAATGTTGTAAGAAGAAGTGCATGATCAGGGATTTGGCACCCCTTTTTAACGTGACAGCGTTTGGATTGACTCTCTCTGATACGTTTATGTGAAGCTACAGAATGTGGTGAAAGTTTTCGCCGTATCAGATAAAGCCAGGATTCCGGGGCTTGAATGATGAGTAAATGGAATCTTGGCCCCCATTGGATTGGGAAAACTTGGGCTGTCTGGACGTTACTACTCCTCACCCTGCCCTATGGTGGGAAGGGAGGTCCGGATGATGACGAATGATAATTATGAAGAATGAAGACCAACCACCCTTTGTAAAACAACTCTCCATTCGACCGGAGAGCCTTAGCCCACTATACCACCAGGCGTCATTTAGTTTTATGGTAATCACCCAACGTAGAGTACGATTTCCTGGATTAAAGACCATTTGCCTTGTCATTGTAGTTACCTGAAGGCAGCACTACATCGAGAGTGGTTGGTGGGTTAACTTCGTCATCGATTCTTGTAGTAGTTAACAAAAGATTGGTTTCAAGCTGGAAGAAATAGAAACATAGAACTGGCGATTGTTGTGGCTCCTGGTTCCTTTAAAACTCTGTGGACTGAAGGCTTTAGTTGTCCTCTTACTGTAGTTCACCATCCTTCTCAGGAAACGGGGTAGCAACTGAGGGACATTTGTATGAGCAGGTAGTTGATATTACTAGCGGGAACATAGTAAGATACTATTTTTTGAAGAATAACGAGCTATTACTTCTGTATTATTTTGAGATGTTTTACCCTCTTATATATGGCGACAGTGATTTTATTCTTGCTCATAACCAGACGATTCTGTTCAGCTTAGGAGTGGCTTTTCAATCTAGGTTATATTCAGTTTTCTTTAGGTCCTGCACTGCCAAAGGGACTAGGTAAAATCATCTGGTGGTAGCTTGAAAATGCTTTATCTGATTGGAAGGGTTAAACTAAGTATTTGAAAATGAGGCAGCGAGAATATGACATATATATACATTTCAAAAGGTTAATTATGTCTAACCTTTTTAGTACGTGAGGCATTTTCCAAGCTGAAAAAAATAATGTGTTGGTGTCCAGAATAACACGACATGTTAAGGGTTAAATTGATAATATGGGAGGCAGGACTTCTCTCTGCAATTCCATGATTTTGTCCTGAATTAAATGCAAAAGTCTTAGGCATAGTAGCCAAAAAGGCTAACAGAAACAATGTAAATATAAAGGCCTTATTTAGATTTTATTTTTGCTGCTGTCAATTTTACCAGCTTAACCACTACACTGTTTTATTTTGTTTTCCTACTTACGCTACCATGAGATTATTTTTCAAGTTATGACAATCATTTATTTGTGAAGATTTTTTACTAAATGCTATGCAGTATCTAACATCTTCAAGTATAAACGTCTCTCCAAAGTCGGTTATATTAATCTAGCTATGGTAGTCTAAGTGGTAGTTGTAGTGGTAGTAATGGTGGTGGTGATAGCTGTAGTAGTAGTAGCAGTAGTTGTAGTAGTAATAGTAGTAGTTGTAGTAACAGTAGTAGTAATAGTAGTAGTTGTTGTAGTAGTAGCTGCTGTTGGGTTGCTTTTTTTTTTTTTTTTTTTTTTTTTTTCCAGCGGCAGCAGCTCCAGGTTCGTATGAAACGTGAACCCCGTGGCCTACAAGTTGATGCCTCCATTCTCTTGCAGCCCACCGTCTTCCTTTTGCGAGATAGGGAAGGAGCTCAGGAACGTTTGTATAACGAAGCAGTGACGGTAAGTTTTATCGGTGTCACTAAGTGAAGGCGTTCCTCTTGCCTGAAGATAGGAAGAATAAAATAAAAAATCTGATTGGAAAAATTAACGAAGACTCTCCATTGCGAATGAATGACACAGCTCCATTAAGCATTAGCCCCTTCGCTAAAAGAGATCTCACTAAACCTAAGTAACCCGGGTAACGGTAAACAGTTGGTTATCGTCCTGAAGGATTTAATCTTGACTATTTGGATTTTCCTCAGCTGCACAAAATAGTGTGCTGTTAGCCTAGATATAATAGTCTATAGCAGAAAAAAAAAAAAAACTTTTACCTTTTCTCTCCGAGAACGTCCTTCATTACGTGTCACCTCCAGACGATTTTATTCATCCTGGGGGAGACTTTTCGAACTGGAGGGGTTAGCTATAGCCATAATAGACACCTGTAAACAGAGACCCTTCCTAAATCTAGTAGAAATAATCCAACAGTAACAAGAATAAACTAATTATATGCATATAAAAGGTGGCCCATATATAACGCTCTGCCAGCTGATTTCTTGCGCGTTGGAGGGAAGGGCTTGTTTGCGTTATTACTGTTTACCTGCATCATTTATTCAGGTTCTTCTTCTCACAGCCCTTTTCACACTGTCTGCTTCGATAACTACTCCCACTGCCACACCTGTGCCCACGCCAGCAGACTGAGCCGTCCCTGCAACACATACGAGTAAGATATCCAAAGTGCCATTTACGGGCCACCTTGCATATCACCAGACTCAGAGTTTATCAGCCTTGATGTTTCGTTACTGTACAGTGTAAGACGATAAGAAGGCTTAAGATTCAGGCCTATCAACTGCACGTGAGTGATTTGGGTAAATTATATCAGTTATTGCTAACTTTCAGTCTCCTAAAATACATGAACAATCAAATTTGTCTCCAGGTCCCCAATACTGTACTGCTGGGTGAACAAGGACAAAAAATGATACAAGCTTTGCCTAATAGTCTGATCGGAACCTCGAGGTCTCTAAACACAAGTATGAACAATGAACTGACATTCTCGAGGTTTTGAATTACCATGCGCGGTGGGCAATGAGAGGTATGGTGAGGTGCTGAGCGGGGTCGTGGAGGGTAGTAGAGCTTTGGTTGTAGTGGACTAAGTTTCTTCCTTTTTACTTTGACGAATTCTTAAGGAGGTGATTTTGGGAAAAAAAATATGCTTTGTATTTTGAAGATTTAGATGAGCAAACCCTGTTTCAGTAGCTTGTATTTGTTCATCAGTTTCATGTTAAAGTAATTTTATATTTGCTTTATTTTAATCTCTTATCTGAAAGTATAATTTTTGACGAGTTTGTTTTATTCCGTTGATTTTATTCGCTTATTAGACAAGGAAAATTTTTGCAAATCAACATTTCAAAAGGCAGCATTGTGACATTAAACAGCTAATCTTTTCTTTAAAGTACAGCACTACGGACTTAAACCTTTGTATCGGTGACTAGGAACATTGCTCTTCATTTCCTCCGGATCATTTTGTTTGAGACATTGTGCTGGTGGGGCTGAATACAGCTTGAAACAAGAATGCTATTGCAAAAACAAATGTACGCCTAACAAGAACTTTTTGTAAATTTTCAGGATGATCGACCTAAGCGCTGATATTGCGGAAGGGTTCTATCCCGTGGGTATGGACTTTGCCAATGATCCTCTTGACTTGGATACGGGCTATACTCCTACTGATAATGACATAGGCCTCTATCACCTAGAGATTTACCCTGGCTACAATCCACTGACGGCCAGTCATGAGGTGAGTTTGTTCATTTATCTACTGTATTATACTTTGGCGTTGACCACCTTTGAGTGGACGTCGATGTTGCATGACTATACCCCGATGCTGCATGACAACACCCATGTTGATGGTATAGAACTGTTCCACTGAAGATCGACCCTGAATAAAGTACTTTGGCTGCCAGTTATAAGTTGAGTTTATTTAGTTATCTATATTTATTTACTTTGGCACTATCCTTACCGGCGTAGATGCCGGCTGTGCTCATGTGCATAGCTGTATCATCCTGTATAGGAGTGTGCTACTTATAGTTTGACTTTCTATCGCAACTATTTGATGGCCAGTGATGGGGGTGTGACTGTTTAATCCTGTTGAATGTATGAGTGTCATTAATACATATATTGATTAAGGGTGATAATCTGTTTTTACTCAGTGAACATTGATATGGGCGTATACCACCTAGAGATTGGCTATGACTCTAAATCCCTTCCCTTGACGGCCAGTGATAAGACGTAGTGTTCGATTCCCGAGCAGGGTAAGAGACTGGATAATCTAAGTGGCTCGGGATATTTCGTTATACATCTTTCTCTGGGATTTGCTGTGGTCATGACACCTCTGAATCCTCATGCGTGTTGCCGACTACATCAATATTAAAATCATAACTTGCAAGAGGATGTTCAGGTATAACATTCAAAATCTCGGAAAGAAACTGCGTACGATGCGTCCTATACCAGATATCAAATTAAAAAGCTAGGTGTTCTGCAAGTATGAAAGCGTTTTAGAAGCAGGATCGTTAGTGGGAAAACAGGAAGAGTCTGGATTACAAAGAACTGAAATAGGGACTTTAATATTACCTGATCATACCCTCGACCAACCATCCATCATCCGTTCGTTCGTGCCCCTTCAGGAGTGCTGGGGCCCTGGCTAGGCTACTTGGTCCAGACGTGTCAGGCCAAGGTGACCAACCACACTCGTTCCTGGGTGGTATTATGTGAACAATAAACTCCAACCTCCCCTGAGTAGACTTTTACAAGCTCCATCCTGCTGAAGTGAATTTATCCTCTAGATCACAAGGCGTCATTTGGTTATAAGATAGTAAATTGCTTTCTGGGTTACAGGAAACTATTTGACCTTTCTCTGTTGCTTAAAGGCAGCACTAAATCAAGTGAATAGATGGTTGGTGCCCCACCTACCACCATTATACACTCGCATACACAGCCAACAAACCCTTGAACATTGAATACTAGAGTGGATAATGTAGTAGATGGAAGAATCTTGATAAAGAATATGTAGCTGGTGAAACATAAGTGGTATAGTACATTCATGTGTTGTAGGGTGCATGATATAGAGTACTGTATGATAGTGTTGTGGTAGCTTTCACTCATATGACATTTCATATTATTCATGTTATCGCTAGCCTATCTTTATGAAAGTTTAGAAGGACGTTCAGTAGTGAAAGGATTAATTTATTTTAGGGTATAGTAGATCATATGGGTGCGAAATTCCTGAGTTAAATTGTCTGAGCACAGTGTGACTGAAGGGGCTAATGATCCTCGTGTACTCGATAGGCATTAGTCAGTTTTCTTCTTCAGGTGCGCCAGTGTAAGGAAGCCATTGAACTCTGGACGAATGAAATGCGCAATCTGATAAAGAAAGCGCGCGGAGTTTATGTGACTCTGCGCGACTTCAACTGGCGCATGTTCTTTACACTGACCTTTGCGTTTCTCTGGGTGGTCGTATTCGGCTGTGAAGTGGCTCGGCCCAAGTTCAACAGTTACTTCTCGGACCTGCTTCTCTTAAAGCCGTCGTTCTAGGGATGGCCGGAATTTTGGTGCCTACAGGTACTGTACATTTATTTTATTTTACCTCACTAGTCCAGTTTTTCTTCCTCCCTCCCCCCCCCCCCTACCAGACAGGTTTAGCCGCTTACGGAATGACTGTTTTTTTAAATCTGGGTTCGATTTTTTTTTTTTTTTTTTTATTAATCAGGATTTGAAAGTTTCCCTTTGCCCCTGTACAGTCTGATCTGTACATGAGGAAAGTTTTCTGCAGGCAGCAAGAACAAAATAGGAAGTTAACCGGGACTGAATGGTAATTATTTATCTCAAAAACAATCGAGTAACTTTTTACTCCATACGTGGATATTTGACTAAAAAATTTTCAGTCAACTCGTGAAATTTCTGTATTAATATTAATTGTAGTATTAGTTTCTCAAAAAACGCCCCAACTCGGTACATCAAAATGATTTAGGAACGGGTAAGTTACCACAACTATGTTCGTGCCTGACCTCCGGTATTAAGCTTTCTAATAAGCCTTATCATTCTCTTCGATTTTTCAGGTACAAAAGCTTGCCTGCATCAGCGTCCATAGCACTGGGAAACACAGCTTGCATGGATTTCAGTATCTTCAGTACGTTAATCGAAAAATTAATGGCCTAAGTTTTCATATTTATATAATGTTATCCATAAAGTTTGTTACCCGACTTGACACTAGATGATGGCCTGTCTTGATACCTGAATAAACCAGAATGGAAGTATTTGTTGTTAATGTCCTATAAAGGGAAACTCATTATATCAGGCTTTAATAAACCAATAATTATTTGGACCTAGGAGTAGCTAAGTAATAACTAAATTCATTATTAAAGATTAATATAAAAAAAATCCGATGACTTAAGCCACATTTTCATGCTACCAATTTGATCTAACATGACAAGTCAAAATTATTTCTCCACCATCACGTCTTTTTCCACATTCTTGCTATCTGCAGACGATGTAGTTCAGCTGAAGAGACGTCAGAGTGGAATGGTGTCATAGCCTTCTGGCCTAGAGATAGGAAGGTAAAAGAAATAATTGGAATCCAGGTTTTAAGCTCTTCTAACACATACACATAACTAGAAAAAAAAAAAATCTAATGATGGAAACATAAAAAGAAAAAAAAAATGGATTCCAAGTTTTACTCTCTCCTACGACAGATTCATCACGAAGCCTGGTGGCACCGAAAATGAGTACTTTGAAGATTTAAGCAGTCGTGGTTATTGCTGTCAGTCTTATCGGTTGATTTCGACTGCATAAAAAAGAAAAATGTAACAAAACTAAAAATAAATACTTTAACAAAGGTTATCACTGTTGTATATTAAATTATTCAAATTCATATCTCGAAATACTGAATCTTTATCTATCTATTGCCAGACTGCTCTTAATCCCGTAAGGGGTGGCCACAGACAAATCGCCTCCATGTCGCCCTGTCCCCCGCCATTTCACTGCCCTGCTTCCAGCTCGCACCCCCCTCTCTCATATACTTCTCCACTCTATCCCTCCATCTCATCCGCGGCCTCTCCCTCCCTGTGCCCTCCTTCACCTCACTCACATACACTCCTCGTCAGTCTCTCGCTCTCCATCCTCTCTTTAAAAATGAAAAGAAAGAAAGAAAAAAAATCGGGGGTTAATCGAAGCACTGAACTTAAAAGGCATGTGACACTGAGGAGTTAGAACATATCCAAGCACTGAACAAATCGCCCTCTCGAGCTTCGAAACACTTGAAGCTGGGGGAGGCAGTGAGGCCCTTGCAGTGCGTGAAGTGAGGCGAATTGGGAAGTGCGGTTGTTCTAGCTGGACATTGAAATTCCAGATATTGCTGCCTTGCTTTCCCGTTATTTAAGCTTTAGGTAAGTGTGTTCCATGAATTCAGTTGTCACGTCTTGCTTTATTCTTGCTGTTACAAGGATAGGATGGATGGACAGTGTGAAGAGAGCGCTGGATGCGAGAGGGATGTCTGTTGAGCAAGGAAGAGTGGCTGTGCGTGACAGAAATGGGTGGAGAGGAATTGTGAATGAATAAGTGATGACGCAGCCCTGAGGGGATATTCTCCCGCATTTGATCTGATCAGCTATTTCAGGTCAGGTGCGGGTAAGGGGATGAGTCTGTTATGATGTGGCAGGGGTAAACCAGCTCTGCTGTCGGGCCCTGCTGCGGATGTCACTGATTGCATTGCGCAGTTGACCCTTGTGCAGTGTGGTGTGGTGAGGATCTGTCCGTTCTCCCCTTTGGGGCAAAGATGCGAATGAATGTGTATGAATGGATGAGTAAATGGGGAGTGTGTCGTCCTGTCTCGGCTACCTCCCTTTCCTTGGGGGAAGCAGCCTAGGTATATAGATAGATAGATAGACAAGGATTTTACTTAAATGAAAGGCAGTTTTTACTTTAACTTGGCCTGAAACTGCCGTTCCTCCGTCATGAATGCAGAGTTGTAACAATAGATTAACGGTAGAATATAGTGAGTCAGGGGTGCTATGAAAATGGTGTAGAGCCGTAGCATTGCACTTGTCTTCCACTGAGCTACGCGAAATAAGTTGCAAAATGACGAAAATAAAGGCAAGTTTAGTATAAAATGGCACTAGCACTGATGGGGTTAATGAAGGCTACTGTATAGTCGTACCTCTTCTCCAGATCCAAGTCTCCAGATCTTGGTAAGTTCGTTAGGAGATGACAAGGATGCAATGAAGTCATCGCTAACTGATGATACAGGAGTATATTATCTAGCCAGTTTTATGGATTCACATTATCTTAACGGAGTCAGTACGGGATAAGTTTAACTTTGTGTTCAGTTAGTGGTTAAGAGGCAGATTCGTAACGAAGAACTCTGTTCATAACGAGGGGTCGGATTCTTAACGAAGAAACAGATTAGTAACGAAGAGACCGTTTGGTAAACAGGTGGCGGATTGGTGAAGGAGGGGCCCGACTCGTAACCAAGTGGCCTATACGTAACCAATACCCCAAGTCCTTCTTGTACTAGAAGAATCCCTTGTTTCTGGCGGGGGGGGGGGGGGGTTATTTGTCTCCCCTTTGACCACATTCACCCAGAAAAATAATGTTTCTTGTAATGAAAGAGTATGACTTGGCAAAAACTGTCTGCCTGTTCACCCAGCATTATATTTTGTGATCGTTCAAGAGAAGATTGACTCGTGGCAAAATCTGTCTGCCGCAACGATCGGTATACAGTCGTTAGGAACTATTCTATGTCGTTTTCTGTGTAATGCATAAGCTCTTAGTTTTTCTTTTTTTTATGCTACTTTTGGACGAGTATTACCTGGATTTTTCAAACGAGTAAAATACTTCCTTCATTTCGGTTCGTGACAAACCTTCCCTAAGCTGACCATAATAATCTGGAAGTAACAAAAACAATCAACCCGGAGGGAACATTATTATTATTATTATTATTTTATTATTATTATTATTATTATTATTATTATTTCAGGACCATGGACGATATGGGCTATCACCATACAATTCCAGCACAGGTCTCGGGGGTACTACATGAAGTGCACCAGTGGCTCAAAAAACTGTTTTCCTTCCTTGTCGGTTCAACTCTGAGCTTGATCATTATTTATTTATTCTGGCTGTGTCTCCCCAAGTTAGCCCGCCTGGTCTGGATACATTACTTGGACAGAATATTTTTAGACCATATTGAAAGGCGGACCCGTCATCCTTTGGCAGTATGTCGATAACGTAAGTCTTATTATTATTTTATTATTATTAATTATTATTTATTATTTTTATTATTAATCTAGATATGGTATGTCAGGATTAAAGAAGCAAATCCTCTAGACAATGTCAATAATGTATGTATATCGTTGTTTTCTACTTAATATTCCAGTAAAGTATGCATTTTAAATCTTCATAACCTTCTTTGTGTGGCTATATTATTTAGTTAAGGATATAATGATAGATTATTTCGATAATGTGTCATTTGACTTAAATTCACACTAATATCTTTGCTGCATTTGTGAAGAACGATTGTTTGATATTTCATGCCCTGAAGTAGAACTGTGTTGATAAATTACAAAGGCAATACTGTAACTTCACATAAGTACGTTACTGAGGCAAACTATGTCGATACAAGAGCATAAAACATAAAAAGAGACTATCAAGGTTATACATAAAACATACAACAGAATTTCAAGGTGCAGCATGAGTAATAAATAGCTGAGCCTCCTATACCAATCACCCAGGATACATTTATTTAGAATTAATTTTCTGATAACTGACGATTTTTGAGGAAGGCAAGAGAATTGAGCGTGTTCTCTTGATGGTACAGGATGTTTTGTAGCACCTCGTTCTTAGTTATTTATTTTGCATTTTACACCTTAGCGTTCTGTGTCAACCTTTTTGATACTGGCCTCTGAGGAGGGTTGGAATATGGGAGCTTTTCTACAGTAGCTGGGTTTAGAGGCTTCGTAGCACCACTCAGAGCGAATTACATTCCATATTATACATTAACTTTGGAGAACACATAGCATTCTGGGTGGTGCCGGTTGCGTTTATTTTGTCCTGATGACCGTTTCTTACTTAGCAGTAGATAAAACATGTACAATGAGGCTTGACGATACGTTCAGTAAGAGAGGATTGACGGGACATAGCATCTCTTACTTAGCAATTTATTTTGCATATTAAACCTTGACCTTCTTTTGTGTGCTGTCTATGTTGTTTTGATATCGACGTAGTATCCATCAGTAAAACAAGAGAATATTGGGGTATGACTGTTTTGGTCAGAGTAAAGCATATCTGTAATTTTTTGCCACTCCTTTAACCATGTCGCGAATGGCCCGCATTCTATATGGCATAAATAATTTCAAAGCACTTCCCTGTCGTTTGATTCTGCACTGCGTCAGTAACAAAAGGAGCTCAGTGTAATAAGCCAAATATATCTCTTGGGATGATAAGAGACGAGTCTTATGACTACACGCCACCAAATTAAACGAAGATATGAACTTTACAGGATCATGACCACTGACCCAGAGAACCTCCAGACGGTGTTTAAATCCGTAAGCGACGAGGACAGACTGCAGGAGACTCAGAGGGTGAGGATTGCGTACTCATTGACTTATTCATTAGTGCGGGGCCTGATGAACATAACATACTTCATATGCGAGTTCTTCATGAGGGTGCCCAAATCCTACGTAATGGTGAGTTTTTTGTGTGTGTGTGTTTTTTTTTTTTTTAGCCATAATTCTCAAGAGGGAGGTCCCTCCCAGACGAAAGTGTCACATAATTAGAAGAAAAATAGTTTGAAAAGGAATAGTTCTTTCGGTGAATTAGGTTAAGCGGAGAAAATGGCAAGTATTTGGCATCCCTTTTAACGCTGAGGAGGCTTGAACGTTAGCCGCAGGAGTGCCTGGCCGACTTCACTAAGCATGCTGTTGATAGTTCTTCCTCTGTCGTGCTTTCTCCTTCCGTGCTTTCTGGACCTCACCTTACCATAGTTCTCTCCCTTATAGTGCATTCCTCTATCTTACTTTCTGGAATCTACAGTACCCATAGTTCTCTCTGTCGTGCATTTTTCTTTCCTTACTTTTTGGAACCTTAGCTCACCCATAAAGTGGGAAAAACAGATCAAGATGACAATGAATAAAAAGAGTAAAGATTTAAGTTCGTCATCGATTAATAATAATTCTCTTGTAATGCATGATCTGAAACTACGGGTCATCTGGAAGTAGTTTTTAATTTGTGAATATTATTTAGCATCCCCGCAGTTTTTTTTTTCTAATTTATCGCCTCAGTCATAATACTAATTAGTTATTAAGAATCTGTAAACAGCAATCTTAATCTTGGTCCGGGTAATTCTGGAAATGTATTCTAGATCTTGCTACTTTTTTGTTTTTTTAGCTGAGTTAAAGGAGCCTCAGGATATCAAATTATCTCATGACAGGAAACAATCTAGTATGCTATTCCAGATACTACTACACAGTTTTACTTGGCAGAAAGTGATATAGGGGCCTGTGGGTGTTAATGTTCCTTCTTCAGGTGGACAACTGAGGCCTTGCCAATTGAGATCAGACAGCAAAGTTCAGCCCAAGTTATCGGCAGAGACCAAGAGCGCTCAGCTTATCGGACTTTTTAAAGTTTTAATCTCATTTTAACCTAGTTTTTGTTGTCTGAGTTTTTTTTTTCGAGATTTTACATTGCAATTTTAATCTGCTTTTGTTATCCGAGGTATTTTTCGAAACTTAATGGTCTTTGAAATGTGTTTTACAAATACAGTCTAAAATTTTACTGTTAAATACATTATTTTTATTTGACTGGCAAATTAGTTGCTGATGATGGCAGTCTGGTACAAGAATAAACTGGAACAAGATTGAACATTTTATATATCCAAATATATTATTCCGCACTGAAGGGGTTATGCTTTTATTTGCAACGTAGCTCTTAACCTTCTCTGTTCCCACGAATGTTCTTTCAATATGGATATTACTGACCTGAATAATTGCCCATGTATAATCCTTATTTAATAATTCTTGTATAGAATGTGTTCTACCGTGGAATTATTATCCACTCGACAACGATATTATCTTCAAAGTAATATTATAATGGTTATTTTACATACATGTCATAGATCTAGAGAAAAGATCACCAAAAATCTCTCGCCAGCGTTTTATTTACAAATACTTTTCATTCTTCCCCAAACTTCAAACGGTAAACTTTCTTCTCATCGGTTTCTGTTGTGTAGAGCAGTATCCTTGGCTGATAATGCGTACCATATTGTCCAGTTTACTCACCCAACCATCGATTAGCTTGGATTTTTACCCAGCAAGAGAGTAAGAACCCGAAGCTAGTCTACTTAATCGTAACATTTAAAGGGAAAGTGACCAGTTGCTCATCCCTGAGTGATATTATGTAAGCAGTAAGCTTGAATCATCCCGCTGATGTAAACCCTTAAAGGCCACATCCAGTTTACCCTTCCAATAAAATGCTGCTAATAATGACCTGAGTGTTGATGTTTACTTTGCTATGAAATAAGCGTTACTCATACTGATAGCTAACTGTTTAATACCTTCAGTAGGGTGATGCTTATAACATTGCATCGCTACCGACAGACGTTTTCATTCACCTTAGGACAGGCTTGCAAGCAGATGGCTTATAGTTTTCAGTATCTCATTCACTATTCTTATTTAACATAAATTTCTCTCGCTCTCGCTCTGGCTCTGTCTCTGTCTCTGTCTGTCTGTCTGTCTTCCTCTCTCTCTCTGGCTCTGTCTCTGTCTCTCTGTCTCTCTCTGTCTCTCTGTCTCTCTCTCTCTCTCTCTCTCTCTCTCTCTCTCTCTTTGTCGGTCTGTCTCTGTCGGTCTGTTTGTCTCTCTCTCTCTCTCTCTCTCTCTCTCTCTCTCTCTCTCTCTCCCTCTCCCTCCCCCCTCTAATGCTCAGTTGTAACAGCTGATTAACACAAGAATAATATGGTAGTCACTAAGTGCTATGAAGAAGTTGTATAGCATAGCAGCAGTATTTTTTTTTTTTACACTGACCTGCGTGAAATAAGCTGTAAAAGGACTAAATTTTGGGCCAGGTTAAAGTAAAAAAAAAAAAAAACTCGAGAGGGTCAAGCTCAGATTAGTTTGATGGTTACTAATTTCAATTGGGCTGTTTATAGGTTAAATACTGCCGTACGAGTTATGTGCTGTGTTACGTTTTACTGAAACCTATGCTCTAAATTCTGGATTCGAGAGGTTAAATGGAGCGTGAATGGGTATGGCAGTTTAGCTGGTCATGCTATCGCTAGTTCTCCCTCTGTCAGGGATTTTCTGGCTCTATGAAGTCAGCCTTGTCCCAGCCTTGGGTAGGAAAGGAGGCCTGGATGATGGTAATGATGATAACGATGATGATGATGCGATGGTGATGGTAATGGTGACGATTGATGATGGGTATGATGATCATGGGTATGATGATCATGGGTATGATGATGGGTATGATGATGGGTATGATGATGGGTATGATGATGGATATGATGATAATTTATATATGATATGGTGGCAATATGATGAAATGTGATGATTGATGATTAGGATGGATATGACATGATTTAATAATGATATATGATGTAATGACATGATGATGGTGATGATGATGATATACTGTGCTAATCAGTTCAGTCCGAGAAAGTCATTTGCATGTCATTCAAGCTGCTGTCAAACTGTGTAACTCAGCATAAAGAGTTTTCACCTGGGTGGGCTAGATACATCTATGACTCTCTCACTGCGAGACTGTTCCCAACTTGAGTAAAATAATTGTCGTCTGGACAGAGGATGCGATAGTGAGATGGGTTGGAGAAGTATATGAGAGAGGGATTGAGCTGGAGGGGGGGGGCAGCCAGACGACAAAGGACAGCTTGACGTGGAGATAACTTGATTGTGGCCACCCCTTCCTGAATTAGATAAGATGGATAGGTAGACAGACAGATAGATATCAGATACGTGCAGATAGCTTGAGAAAATTTAAAAATACTATTTTTATGGAAGTTAGCTCCTACTTTTATTGCATCAGAAGACATGGAGAAAGTGGAGAAGGACTGACTGACTAAGAGTGTGTTTGTGAGTGAGGTGGAGATGGAGAAGGGGAGGAGAAAACTAGGGATGGACTGGATGGATGTGGTGGAGAGGTATATGGAAGAGTGGTGAGAGTTGGAAGGAGGGCAGCTTGATAGCAGACAACGGTGACGTGCTAGCAATTTGTGGCCATCCCTTCTGAGATTAAGCATCTGGCTATAAATAGACTGATAGATGCAGACAGGTAGGCAGACAAAGGTATACAGATGATATAGGTAGGTAGATACGTAGACGAAGGTAGACAGATAGACAGACAGGCACAGACGATCAAATTTCACAATGAGAAAGAGAAATTAACCAGCAGAGATTACCACAGTGAGGTGGAGGGAAGGAGGAGGTGAAAGAGAGAACAAGATAGATAAGATATCGTATGTGGCCTTGACGTTTCATAGCCTGTTTTTCTGTGCGATATATTTTGGTATTATACCTTTTTTATGGATGGGAGCGTGATGGCTTGTCGTTGGAAGAGGGATCGTTACTCATTATGGACACAAGCTCTTGTTGAAACCACCCCTCACAGGAGGCCACGTAAGGCAATAGATAGATAGGTAGGTAAACAGATAGACAGGCATTTCCACTCTCATCTACCCGTTCCTTATTGGCAGTCTGCTTATTGATGCAAAGCGTTTCTCCTGCCTTGACAGCCGATGGTCAGTTGTAATAGGGCTGGAGATATAATGTGACTAGTAACCAGGAAGACCCATTCCTACCTCATAACTAAGGGTAGTCGAACTTCGTGCAACTACGACTTAACATTCAGGTTGCAGGAGTGGCTTAGTCCCATCAAGTGAAAACAAATTGACTCAGTTACCCCGAACTGTGAAGTACACCAGTATCATTATCAGAGCCTTGAGTGGAGTGGCTCAGTTTTGTAATCTATCACGTTCTGGGTGTGTGGGCTGGAATTCACAGGCTTCCACTTGAGTGATGTAATGTTGCTTTCAGGTGACTCTACATTGAATGTCAAACCCTATGGTTTCTTGCAGCCCAGGACACAATTTATATCGTTGGGTGGTAACCATCTAACGAAATGGACGAGTGGTGCTCCAGTTTATGAAAATGCTGTAACCAGATGTAACCCGTAAATATTTACACCCGAGGGCTGGTTGGGGTTTATTGCTCACATAATTAAGCCCGCACGAGCAACGGAGTAATTAATGTAGCCCAGGGCGCCTATGTTCCTGTTGGGGCAATAAAGTATTCTGTGACTGATGATTATGATTGATGATGGTGATGGATGATAACTGATGATGGTGATAGATGCTGCTGGTGATTAATAATAATAATAATAATAATAATAATTAATAATAATAATAATAATACAGTAGATGACAACTGCCACTGGGATTTAAGACAACGTTATAAAAGTATTGATAAGAGCACCATAACTTATCTAATTAATAATCAGATAGGATAACCACTTAGTTGGAGTGGCTTAATATCACGAGTGTTGACAGTGTTGAAAATAACTCGTGAGTGTGGTGGTGGCTGGAGATCATCGGTGGTTGTAGTGGTGGTAATTCTGGTTAGTGTGGTGATGATAGTGTTGAAAAAATGTGGTGGTGGTAGATCGAAGATAGTGGTGATAACATGTGGTGAGGGAGGCAGTGGTTTTGTAAGCACTTGCGGTAAGCTGGGTGGTGGACGTAGATCAGAAGTGACAGTGTTCATGACTGGTCGGTTAGTGGTGGTAGTGTTGGTAACTGTGGTGGATGTAGTGGTGGTAGTGTTGGTAACTGTTATGAGTGTGGTGATGGTTATGTTAGTAACTTGTGAATGAGGTGGTGAGAGTGTTAGTAATAATGGTGAGTGTGTTTGTGTAGTGGTGGTAGTGTTGGTAATTGTGATGAGTGTGGTGATGGTAATGTTGGTAACTTGTGAATGTGGTGGTGAGAGTGTTAGTAATTATGATGAATGTGTTTGTGTAGTGGTGGTAGTGTTGCTAATTGTGATGAGTGTGGTGATGGTACTGTTGGTAACTGTTATCTCCGCCACCGAAGTTGGAGGAGGTTATGTATTCAGCTCTGTTTATTTGTTTGTTTGTCCACACGATATCTCCAAAAGTTCTCTATGAATTTCAATGAAATTTTGTGGAAGGGCCAAGAAAGAATTGAATAATTTTGGCGGTGGATATGGATCCGGATCCGGCATTGGCGGAGTTATGCTCTCTGAGTTCTTTCTAGTTGTGAATGTGGTGGTGGGAGTGTTAATAATTACGATAAATGTGTTTGTGGCAATGTTGGTAACTTGTGGGTGTAGTGGTGGTAGTGTTGGCAGTTGTGATGTGTGGTAGCAGCAGTGACAGTGGCATGACAACCAGTTCCTTGAGGCCCAGCAGTCCTACGTGGCTCACAGATCTTGCCACATACCACACATCAACATCTAAGCATTACTGTCCAGCTTCCACTGTGATTACATGCAAGGGAGATCCCATTCAGGACCTGTTTGATGGTGTTAGCGTTGAGGTGTTATCATGACAAGCCAGTAAATCTTGTGGGAGATACATGATACCGGAGGTGGTGGTACAGGTGTTGCGGTGACAGTGTAATTGATGGTTGTTGCTGTGGTTGTAATGGCTGTCGATGTAGCGGTGGTGGTAGATAGGTGTTGCATGGAAAGAATAAATCATTATAACTGACGGCAATTTTCATCCATTTTGCAGCCCGGTTCCCGTAGCTCAAAGCCAGATTATGCCAATACTACGGCTCATTATTTTTTCTATAGCACTTCTTGTTACAACTCTGCATTCAAGAAGGAGAGAGGGCAATATCATGCCTAGTTAAAGTGAACAGAGTTCAGCAGCAAGGATTGTAGATGTGGTGGTGATTGTGGTTGTGGTTTGGTATATATGTATTTCTTCATATGACATACTGGTAAGCATTGTCGTCTGTTTATTTACACACACTGTCAATGCCGAAATATTGCAAATAACATACTGCTTTTACTCTAACTTGGCCTGAAATTGCCATATCGCCATACCACCATCTGCAATGCTGAGTTAAGAAGTGATCGACATTTGAATATGGCGCTAGTCTCGAAGAAACGCTACGTAAAGGATTTAAAGCCGTAAAGTTTTTTTTTTTTTTTTTTTTTTTTTTTTTTTTAACCACCGAGTATCGTTCAGTTAGCTGCATAAAGAAAAATATCTAGGCCAGATTAGAGTAGAAAAAATACAGCACCTTAAAGCAGTTTACCATCAATTCTTTTACACCCTGATATTGCGTTCCATGGTATTATATTTATATTTCTAACTATCAGTATACTGTACCTTATTGACCTACAAGAAAACAGTTCCAATAAGAAGAATGAATCTCAAAGAAAAACGTGCCACGAAGACTTCTATGTCACTTAGAATTAGACTATTAGTACCAAAAAATAAGCAAGGAAAAAAGAAAGACTAGTCATATTAGCACGAAAATTAATATACTGTACGATATCAATATTGGTCAAGACATCTTGACTTTTAAGGTTTCGAAAACGCGACTATGGCCTTTCATTCCCGGCGTATATAAGCAAGGCGTTGAAGGTATGGGAGCTCAGTGCATCGCCAGAGAGGCCTGGTGAATTATCTTTATTGGAACGTTCTCGCGTCAGCTTGCGAGGTTTTCTGGTAGCACCTTTTTCTTAGCGATTTATCTTGAGTATTGCACCTCTGCATTATCCTTCATGCCATCTTTGTCCCTCAA
>NC_137047.1:289562-299562 GCF_032717465.1 Coenobita brevimanus | reverse complement strand
ATCATCATCATCATCATCATCATCATCATCATCATCATCATCATCATCATCATCATCATCATCAATCATCCAGTCCTATGTTGTCCCGTGAGGACAGTAGGAGCCCTGGGTTAGGCAAGTTGGTCCTGACATTTAAGATGAGTGACCAACCTCACTCATCCCTGAGTGGCATTATGTGAACAGTAAACCCCAACACCCCTTGGATATAAAGCTACACAGGCCCAACCTGATTGGAGCGCCTTAATTACCCACTAAATCACCAGGCGCCGTAATTTGGTTGTATGGTTACCACCCAACGCAGTAAAAGTTTCCTGGTGTACAGGAAACCATTTGGCTTGTCACACAGTGTAGTCACCCATAGGCAGAAGGAAGGGGAACGAGTGAAGGAGAAAAAGACAGAAGAAGGATTCTAAAGTCATCCGTAGGCAGGAGGAAGAGGAAAGAATGAAGGAAAGACAGAAGAAGAAGGAAGGAAGAGAGGCAAAGGCAGACACCCAAAGCAGCACTATCGAGTGAGTGGATGGTGAGCGCCCCACCTACGACTGAAATAATAATAATAATACTGATTTTAATAATAATAATAATAATAATAATAATAATAATAATAATAACAACAACAATAATAATCACTATGAATCATGAACAGAAATATGGGAAGCAGAAAATTACGCAGGGTAGTTACTGGTAATGCTGATAGAGCCGTGCCAGCAACACAAGAGAACTGGGATGCGTAATATATGGGCCTACCTGGTATTTCGGTGATGATCTTGAATACAGGTGGAATTGGTTAGTACTATGTCCACAGGTCATTGTATCTGTCTGTCTGTGTCTGTCTGTCTGTCTGTCTGTCTGTCTGTCTGTCTGTCTCTCTCTCTCTCTCTCTCTCTCTCTCTCTCTCTCTCATTATCTGGTACAGAGCCATCACAAGTGATATAAAATCATCTGGAGATAGGAACAATAGAATACAAAATACACCGGGATACTGAAGGGATCAACCTTTTCATCTCAGTTTTCAGCGCTGAGGCGAGGCTTCGAGGAACAGGAGGAGATCCGCTACGTATCCGTCCGGATTGAATCTGTGCGTATAACACGGATTAAAAAGTTGGTATCAAGAATAATATTAACATAAAAGATCATGATAATAAAATAATAATAATAATAATAATAATAATAATAACAGTAGTGGTAATAATAATAATAATAATAATAATAATAATAATAATAATAATGACGATAATAATAACAGTAGTAGTATCTGTAGTAGTAATAGTAGTATTAGATGTTGTTGCTGTAACATTGAATTTAGGCTTACAAGATTTTATACAGGCATATGGCAACTCTCTCTCTCTCTCTCTCTCTCTCTCTCTCTCTCTCTCTCTCTCTCTCTCTCTCTCTCTCTCTCTCTCTCTCTCTCTCTCTCTCTCTCTCTCTCTCTCTCTCTCTCTCATGTATGTTTACAGTGGAGAGAGAGAGAGAGAGAGAGACAGAGAGAGAGAGAGAGAGAGAGAGAGAGAGAGAGAGAGAGAGAGAGAGAGAGAGAGAGAGAGAGAGAGAGAGAGAGAGAGAGAGTCGCTAAAGAAGTGTTATTACTTTACGAAAACAATAAAACCATCTAAAATACGAGCTTGACCCTCACTTTACAGGGGTTTGAGGTGCGAGAGTATCCCCAGAGGAAATGGGTATGCAGCAAGCAGGGACCGGAGGACAGTGATCAGCTCAGTGTATTCTTTAGACTCTTTGCATACATCGATGGGGCTAATGGCAGAAGTAAGTTCATTATTGTAAGTTTGTTACCATCTGGCCGAACAGTCATTGCCATGATATTAAGTTATGGTGGCATGAACTTTGATGAGCTTTAGTTATGATGTAGGAATGGGTCTTCTTGGTCACTGGTCATATCAACCCTCCATTTGGACTTCCACTTGGCCAAAAACTGATCTACATTTAGTATTATAAGGCAGGTTAAACTAAATGTACTGTACTATTCATTTTGGTTTTATGGTTTGGAATCATCCTGGAGAGGGACTCCTTAACGTGGTGTCACTGATATAGCCAGACAACTCCGTTACTGGGTTACTAACGTCCCTTCGCTTCCTCCCCGTCCCCGGAAAGAGGATGGTGAACAACTGCATAGGAAAAAGTCATTCTCAAACTTCAGTCCACCGGGTCCACATTCAGATGAGCCTGGGCTAGAACAGCAACGCTACATGCATCAGATTATTTTGTTTTCTAATATCTCTTGATTCTGAGCATGGACTTGACAACCCTTTTCGTAAAGTCCAGTGAAAATAGACCACACACTCACGCACTCACCACTGAAGCCCCCTGTAATCCTGACCCTGTCATTTATGCATAATCATTATTAATGGCCGTGTTCAAGGGTTCATATTCTCGCTGGTTAAGGAAACCCCCTAGCACCTCTTCCTTAACGATTTAGTTTTGGAAACGACTGGTTATTATCAATTTGTATCTTATTCATGTTCATAATTGGAATGGCATTGGAATGACTGTTTGATTTAAATGCTAAAGAAGAGGAGAGTAATGAGTCATAAGCTAAATAAAACCGCCGGGCTGTATATTGTGTGCTGTGGGGAGGACTCAGTCATACTATTATTTACTCTGCATCATTTATTCATTTTCTATTCCCATTGCCACAACCACGTACAAACTATCAGACTGAGCCGTTCACGCAGCACAAGATACTGCCATGTGAGTTTTTAGAGGAGCGCAATTTATGGACCACCTTGTATACCGCTGAAGATGAGGTCCTACACTAAGGCCCGTATACTCGTTGGGTAAGGAGGCTCCTTAACACCTCTTCCTTAACGATTTTCCAGGCTACCCATTAATATCCTCTGTTTAGCTTCTTATATCTTTTTAATGTTGACATAGATTGAATGAAGAAAACACAAAATAGTAATGGAACAGAATCATAAATAACCCAGTAGGAAAGAGGTGTTAGTAAGCTTCCTAGCCGTACGGGAATACCAATCCAAGTCACCTTTGCCATCTACAGTAGATGATGGCCCTGGGTATTGTTGTTGTTTTTGTGGCCCCAGACTTATTTGGACGTGAACCTGATAGACTGCCGGCTGACGTTGTCCTTCTTTAGTTTAACATCTTCCTTGCGGGGGATTTGGAGGGAGATGAGGGGCGTCTGTATAACTAGACAGTAGAGCCATTCGGATTTACTAGTGCCAACGTGTGAGGTGGCCTCTCCAGCTCAGCCGTGAGTGATAAAGAGAGGCCAAGATTACGAACCCCAATTCATTTCAGAGATAAGTTAGAGTTCAGAGACCCCTGATTGGGTAAGGAGAGATTCAGGTAATGGAGATAGTGTGAAAATGGTATGTAAGATGTGTTCAGAAACAGAGATAGTGTGAAAATAGTAAAATTAGTTAATTTATCTCATCGAAACCCATTTTTACCCCACCAGGAACATATGGGCCCGAGAGAAGGCTATTCATTTCTGACATTTAAGGCAAGGGCAACCAGCTTTGTTAGTACCCAAGTGGCATTATTTGAGCAATCAGCCACAGCCTCCCCTTAGATGGAAACCCTTACGGGCCCCGGAGCGCCTTAATCCACAAGACCACCAGGCGTCCATTTGGTAATATGGTTACCATCCAGCATACTAACTGGTTTCTTGGGTTGCAGAAAATCATTTCACTTGTCATTCAGTATGAGTTACCTGAAGGCTGCACTACATTCTGTTATTGGATGGTAGGCACCCCGAATCTCACGCTAATATTGATAAAAATTTTCCCAATACAGCAAACACTAATCATGGGAATTCCAGTCAGAATCGAGATGAGAAGAATGGGTACCAATAGGAAGAAAAACCTTTTAGGTCATATCCGGTTGGAGCATCTAAACCCACTAAGCCACCTGGCGTAAAACTGTCTAATTTACCCTAACAGAACAGAAACTGGTAATGGGAATTCCTCTCTACATGGAGGCGTGAGTCATAGTTAGCAACAAGTGCGAAGGACTCCTCGCACTTGCTCCTGCGGAGGGCTCTAGCGTTTATGTGCTGTTCTAGTGTAACGTTGTCACTTGGATTTTTTGCAGCTAACCAGTTGATCGTGTTATTTGCAGCTTCGGGAATGGAACCCAAGTTGTCCGAACGCAAGTCCGAAGTGCACACACAGACACACGGCTGCTACAGTGTATTTTAGTTCTACCTCTGGGCAAAAAATTCTACGGAGATCCTATGCCGGGCGTCGGTATCAGAGTTTCGATGGTCAAAATGTGATCGTTGTTAAATATGGTAAAAGTTTTTCAATCGTGATGGGACCAAGATTTTTCACAAAAGCGATTTTTTTGCGAGTTTTGTGCCAATTTTGGTGCGATTTGAATGTGTAGTTTCGGCTGCCCAAAACACACACACACACACACACACACACACACACACACACACACACACACACACACACACACACACACACACACACACACACACACACACACACACACACACACACACACACACACACACACACACACACACACACACACACACACACACACACACACACACACACACACACACACACACACACACACACACACACACACACACACACACACACACACACACACACACACACACACACACACACACACACACACACACACACACACACACACACACACACACACACACACACACACACACACACACACACACACACACACACACACACACACACACACACACACACACACACACACACACACACACACACACACACACACACACACACACACACACACACACACACACACACACACACACACACACACACACACACACACACACACACACACGGATAGTGCTACAGTACTGTATGTTGGACAGGAAGCTACAGGGCTGCTGCTTCCTGCCAGAGAGGTAGGTGCACCTCAACCTACGATACCACGAGGCGTAATACTGTCTAATTCAAACCAACAGACCAGAAACTGGTGATGGGGATCCCTGTCAGCATAGAGGCGCGAGGCACAGGCAACAACAGGGAGCTTCAAGGTTGTTTCTTCCTGCCAGAGAGCGCCCAGGCTGACCCCCCCGCGCCCACCAACCCAGCTGTGTTCATCACCACGAGATCTGCTGCCGTTGTCTTCACCAGGTACTGAAAATTAACAAATAAATAAAACACACACACACACACACACACACACACACACACACACACACCATTCCCAGACCGCCTCTCTCATAGTTATTGTCCAACAGATTTGGTTCTAGACTTCTTTTTGTATTGTGGGTGAGTGGGTGAGTGGGTCGGCCAAGGTCAGGGTAAGGACAAGCTTCACACGTAGAACACATTTATTACAGACTCAGCTAATAAGCATCAGTCCTATGTTACTAAGGAACTTTACTACTACTACTACTACAACTATTATTATTATTATTATTATTAAATAGAATTCTTATCGAGGGAATATGTGCAAACTAGCAATGGTAGCACCCTCATCTGTACGTGAGCCTAGTGGACTGACTGCAACGTGAAGCTGTTTTCCCCTCTGCATTCCACCATCCTGCTTTGGGGGATCAGGGAGGGAGTTGAGGGACATGTATTACAGGGCCGTGGATCTGGCCGGTTATATCAGTGCCATCGCGAGAAAGCCATTAGAGTACTCTCGTATGCTGTGAGTTGCGAGTTGAATGTGCTGTCCCTTTATTCATCAGCTTCCCTAACAGTTGTGTGATGTGTTTGGCTTTGCTAGAGGGGCAAAGGTGTGTGTGTGTGTGTGTGTGTGTGTGTGTGTGTGTGTGTGTGTGTGTGTGTGTGTGTGTGTGTGTGTGTGTGTGTGTGTGTGTGTGTGTGTGTGTGTGTGTGTGTGTGTGTGTGTGTGTGTGTGTGTGTGTGTGTGTGTGTGTGTGTGTGTGTGTGTGTGTGTGTGTGTGTGTGTGTGTGTGTGTGTGTGTGTGTGTGTGTGTGTGTGTGTGTGTGTGTGTGTGTGTGTGTGTGTGTGTGTGTGTGTGTGTGTGTGTGTGTGTGTGTGTGTGTGTGTGTGTGTGTGTGTGTGTGTGTGTGTGTGTGTGTGTGTGTGTGTGTGTGTGTGTGTGTGTGTGTGTGTGTGTGTGTGTGTGTGTGTGTGTGTGTGTGTGTGTGTGTGTGTGTGTGTGTGTGTGTGTGTGTGTGTGTGTGTGTGTGTGTGTGTGTGTGTGTGTGTGTGTGTGTGTGTGTGTGTGTGTGTGTGTGTGTGTGTGTGTGTGTGTGTGTGTGTGTGTGTGTGTGTGTGTGTGTGTGTGTGTGTGTGTGTGTGTGTGTGTGTGTGTGTGTGTGTGTGTGTGTGTATGTATTTTATGTGTCCGACTCTTGGCATAGGCTTCACAGCCTGCTTCCAAGGCCCAGTAGTACTCCTACATACCATACACCTCTACATGTCACCATTTCGGCGCTAACACCCACCGCCCATACTGAATACATGCTAGGGCTGTCTCATACAGGACTGGTGTACTGGTATTAGCAGGGGTATTTTTACGACATGTCGGCAGGTCTTCTGGTAGCTCAGTCAAGTCTGATTTCATGAAATTCAAATCCTTAAACTGTTCCCTGCCCCAGCGGGGGATTTGAACCTGGGTTCGGTAGGACTGCAGGCCACCTCTCCACCGATTGAGCCACCGCCTCCCCGTGTGTGTGTATGTGTGTGTGTGTGTGTGTGTGTGTGTGTGTGTGTGTGTGTGTGTGTGTTTGTGTGTGTGTGTTTCTTTATTTATTTGTTACCTCCGCCAAGGAGGTTATGTTTTCACCCCTGTCCATTTGTTTATTTGTTTGTTGGTTTGTGAGCAAGATTACACAAAAACTACTGGACGGATTTCCACGAAACTTGGTGGAAGAATGGGCCCTGGCCCATTAAATTTTGGTGCGGATCCGGATAAAGGTTCGGATCCAGGATTTTTTTTTTTTTCACTTTCTTTAACATTGCGAGAGAGGGCTTATTCGACATTTTCGTAAAATTTTCAGTGAATATTGCATGGATCTTGATGAATAAAAATCAGACATTTAGGATGTTGGTATCTACGAATGTGTACAGTTTGGCTCGGATCCATGTAAAATTCCGGATCTAGCGGATTTAAATATGCTTTTATAGTGGGGTAGTCTTTTTCCAGCTGCATATTGGGCCTTGGCGGAGGTATGCACTCTACTGAGTGCCATTCTAGTTTATTTGTATTTGTTTTCCCACGTTCCAAAGGGATGGTGACGACACCGAGTAATATCTATAAAAGATCCTAGCCAAATTCTTCGCGATATGTATGTCTCCTTAAGTATTATCAAAGATTTTTCTCGTTTAATATATCTCCCTTACTATTAAGTTTTCTGATAACGTTTTGTTTTACGTTAAAAAAAACTATCCCAAATTGCTAAATATTATCACAGACAGCTTTGTTTTGCGATAATTGTCTCCCTAATTGCTACATATTATCATAGACCATTTTGTCTTGTGTTCAAAATTTGTCACTTTAACATTCCTATGATGATGATTAATTGACTGATGATGACTGAATGGTGATGATGATGATGATGTGTGCATGATCAAGGTAACTGACTGATTGATTGATAATGATAATGATGGTTGATGGATGGATTGGTGATGGTTAGTTGACTGATTGATTGATGATGATTGATGATGATATTGCTTTCTGTCAATATTCTGTAGCCCGATAGCATTCATAACAGTATTTTTTTTCTCTTATTATTCAGGAAGTTTGGTGGCTTCGCGAATGATGAAGCCTCTTGGGATGCCGAAGCTGGAGCACTGAGAAGGGAAGTGGAACATTTGGGAGAGAGAACTGATCCTGAACTGGCCTTCTGGTGAGTTCTTTTAAGATTTCCCATACTTCTTTTACTTTAAATGGCCTAAAATTGACAGCCTTCCGTCTTGATTGTTGAGCTGTAATAACAGACTAACATGACAGCATAGTGCTAGTCACGAAAAAATGCTGTAGAAACTGTGTAGAAACGTAGTGTTGCCTTATTCTTCCACTTAACAACGGATAATAACCTGGAAAAGGACGAAAGTCTCGGTCAAGTTAAGGTGAAATAACCATATCACTCTTTCCTTACCGACTTATGCCGCAAATTCCAGTTCACACAACCGCCAACGCCAGCATAATCTGAATCATAAACCAGCCTCTTTCCAGCGCCATTGGCGGTGATTACTTTTGTGGTCTTAGGCTCGTATTCTCGTCGGATAAGGACGCTTCCTAGCACCTCTTCCTTAATAATTTATTTTCCAACCTACTCATTAATACTCTCATTTTTGCTTCTTATACCTTTTTAATGTCGACATAGATTGCATGAATATTGCACAAGAATATAATAAAGGAGTAGAATCAGAAATAAACCGGTAAGGAAAAGGTGCTAGTAAGCTTCCTAACTGTACGAGAATACCGCCCTTAGTCTGCCTTCGTCGCACGTAGAGAATGCATACCTTTGTGAACGACAGTAGCTAAAATTTATGATTTATTCTTGCATCCGGATCTGGATCTACCTAAAAAATCAAATACACTCTTCTTGACACAGTGTCTACCTGAAATCCGATAACAACTTACTGAGATTGATTTTCCACAAGGAGACAGACACAGACAGACAGACATTGGTGAATACAAAAATTTCCTTTTTTCCTTTTCTCTCTGAACCGTACCTCAAATCTATCTGTGGTTGGGAAAAAAAAAGCCAGGATGATGATGATGATGATGATGATGATGATGATGATATTTTCACTGATGATGACGATGATGATCATATTTTTGCTGCTGCTGCTGCTGCTGCTGCTGATGATGATGATGATGATGAGGAGGAGGAGGAGGAGGAAGAGAGGTGGTGGTGGTGGTGGTGATGATGATGAGAGATGGTGATGATGATTATGATGATGTTTTCACTGATGATGTTGCTTTTGTTGTTTTTACAGATGATGAATAATTGATTATTTGATTGACTGATTTACTGGTTAACTCTTGTTACCTTAGTACGTTTTCATTTAGCTTAGAAGGAACTCATTTGTACAGAATGAGTTATAAAACTCTTTCACTGCTGGAGGCCTCTGCCTTGTTGGAAGAAAATCGTCTGAGAGAAGAAAAATTACATCGAAAAAATCGTCTTTGTACTGAGGGGGTTTGTAGTAGTATTAGTTGTTGTAGTAGTAGTTGATGCTGTTGTTGTTATTGTTGTTGTAAGTCCGTAGGATCATATGAAATAAGAACCCAGTGGACTGCAGACCGATGTCATCCTTCTCTGGCAGTTTACCATTCTCGTTTCGGGGGACAGGTACGGAGCTGAAGGATGTTTGTATTGCTGGGTAGTGGAGCCTCCCAGTTATATTCACCGTTAAAAGGATAACATTGCATTTTGCATGCTGCATTGTAAGATTCTCTTCTATGTAATTCATATTGTTTTTATATTGATGTAGTTTACATGGGCAGTATATAAAGGGATACTGAACTGTAATTTTCAGAATAAATAGATTAGGAAGAGGTGTTACGAAATCTCCAGAGCCATTTAGAATTTATCCTTAAGTCTGATCCAGCTGTTATTATTATTATTCATTTCTTTTTGTTCAGGAACGCCTATGACTCGCCTCTTAAGCTGTGGGGCCGCAGGAATGAAGTGTGGCTGGTAGAGGCCTGAGCACCAAGGCCCATATCATCACGTGCTGAAGTTTTATTTGCTGACCATAGGTAGAAGGTGGTTATGCATCTACTGTACTTTAGGTGTGTTCTGTACATAGAAGTGGTTGCATATTAATTGAAATGGACTATAATAATTATGTACAGGACATTTTTACACTGAAGGTTTTGTGTGTGGACGGGACTATCAGTGCTGCATTTTTTTTTTCTTCTAAATCCCAGGTTAGAGCTATTATACATATATAAAGAACAAACTTGTGCTTAATGCTCGGCATGTTTCGTAGACACAAACATGAGTAGAGCTGGATCAGTGGATCTTTTTCTAAATGCTCCATTGTCAATTTCTATTAACCTCTGCATCAGGAG
>NC_137047.1:262062-287062 GCF_032717465.1 Coenobita brevimanus | reverse complement strand
CGCTTCACGATCTACATTTGACATTATCTTTGGATCTAATGTAGCTATTGACTTGATTCTGGTGGTGGTGATACAGAACTGCTGGGCCGTCTCAGTGGTGGGGACATGATAGCGTTGGACGCCCAGTATCACCCACGGTGCTTGATAGGACTTTACAATCGCACAAGAAAGGCCCAGTCAACAGGATCACAGGACACAAACCAAGAACGAGCAATGTCGGCAGTTGTCTTCGCTGAACTCGTCCTCTACATTGAAGAAACCAGACAAGATGAGGAGACGGCACCAGTATTCAGATTGGCTGACCTTGTCCAGCTCTATCAGTCCAGAATGGAACAGCTAGGAGTCCAGCTCGACACGAGAGTCCACTCCACACGACTGAAACAGAGACTGCTGGCTCAGTTTCCTGACATGCGGGCACACACCAAGGGGAGAGACATCATGATGGCATTTGAAGAAGATCTCGGTGCTGCTCTTGCCAAAGCCTGCGAGCTGGACAGTGATAGTGATGCAGTCCATCTTGCCCATGCTGCACAGATTGTTCGCCGTCACATGTTTGGAGAAGCCAAGCCCTTCACAGGATTCCCTGAAGGATGTCAAGAAGAATCTGTGCCACCGTTGCTGCTTGCCCTAGTCAGTATGATCCTAGAGGGACCCAGCATCAAGGAACAGATGGCAGACACTAACCCTGCAGCAATTGCCACAGCCCAGATACTGAAGTTCAACAGCGTCAAACACAAGCGAACACGTGGCACCACATCATCCACCAATGTCAGGCACAGTGTTGCACAGGAGACCCCACTTCCAATATACATAGGGATGATGCTGCATGCTCATACACGCAAGAAGGAATTGGTCGACAGACTGTCACACCTTGGCCTGAGCATCTCCTATGATAGAGTGCTCCAGCTCTCAGCACAGATGGGCAACAGTGTCTGCCAACAGTTTTACAGAGAACGAGTGGTCTGCCCTCCGAAGATGCGTGGCCAAGTGTTCACAACTGACGAGGAGAGTGTATGTGAGAGAGGTAGAGGGGGAGAGAGGGAGGGGAAGACCGAGGATGAGACGGAAAGATGGAGCTGAGAGGTATATGAGGGAGTAGTGAGTTGGGGGTAGTCAAACTGTGGGTGACACAGCGACTTGGAGGCGTTTTGTCTGCGGCCACCCTTTACGGGATTAGGGCGTCGGGCTATAGATAGATAGTCTTTCGTACAACTTAGTATTTCTTCAATTAGCATCAGTGCATCTCTTTTCTTTACCCTGTTTTTGGAAGTCATGTCAGATGCCTCCCACAACAAAGGCTGGTCTTGCACTAATTCACTAAGGTGGAGTACCCTTGCCTGGCACCACTCCATAGCAAAGCATCACTCGGCACTGGCTGCACGAGTGAAGAACTACTCACGTCATTACCTCGTGAGGGTCGGTTTCCAATATGCCAGTAGCCTTGCCAACTGGCCTTCTTATTTTACTTTATGTAATAATCAATAACCATGAATTTTGATATGTGGGGCCAGGTTATGGACTATGTTATATTTTATCGCACACCCAATGGCAGCTGTGGCCTGGTTACACAACGCCATAAATGTTCCGGAGCTGTCTCGAGATATTCGGCAGTGTGGACATACCCTAAGAGGCTAGCAGTAGCCACCCCAGGCTCAAAATTTACGCCCTTCCGTGCTCCATTCGGGCGGCAGAGAGGCGACTGAGTGTCTAGAGCAACTGGGCAACTCCACATCGCCTGATATTTCCGCGTAAGGGCAGCACCAAACACACCCATACCCTGAAATGCACAAACGTTGACGCCTCCACCTTTATATACTAAAGGTTATTGAATGTTAATACGCAGAATAAGTCGTTATGGAAAAGGTGTCGCGAAGCCTGTACTACTTAACACAGTATGCCATCATTAGTTGCATCCCCTGGCTTACAAACAACACCTCCCTTCTTTACCACCCTCCCTTTTTTGTGTTAGGGAGGCGACTGAAGGTCTGGGAGACACAACGCCACCACTTATAGTTACCACGGCCGCCGATAGATGGCAGCACCAGAACGTAAACACCGAGTCAGCCATCATGAATATAGGAAACATGCTAAATACTGCAAGAAATTACAACTTGGGACTATTATTTCTCGATTAATAATGCAAATACGCCAATCTCATTGTTAAAGTAAATTCAACAACCATAAATCATCCTAACTACACTGATTATTTATGTTTTATCATCCTAGTATAAACGTAAAAAAATTGCTGTAAAGGTAAATTCGGCTAAAGACATTTTGTTGCAGAGTTCAACCCAGTAATATGCTAGATACCGCTAGAAAAATAAATTTGTGATATTATTTCTCCAAAGAGAAAGGCAGTTGTGTATCTCTTGCAATACACAGCAATACAAAAAACAGTTACTCTCCATAATATGTCAAGGTTTTCGCGCAATATCAAGCCATTCTATCTAAAAATATTGTTTTCTAAAAATCAGCTCCGATTAAGACGACGAAGTTAGCTAGCCCTGACGGTTACCGAACACTTCAAGAAATATTACTATTTTTGAATGATTCTGGTGCTGTTCAAAGCATTAGGAGGGGAGCGTGTACCATTTCTTATATAACTTGATGCTCAACCACACTAGTATGTCTGTTTGTGTCCAAAAATTCAAATAAGCCAGCTTTTCGTGAATCTAGCGCACGCAATATAAAATGACCGCCTGGCAACTCAGGTTGGCCAGCGGTCTCATTCAAACACTCGATCTGAAAGTTCATTATTTTAACATATTTCTGCTTGATTACTGTACGTTAATGTTTGTAAAGTGTGCAAGAATGTGTCAGGACATATAAAGATGCTTCTGAGATGCGTTAGAAGTGAGTTTGAAGTGATTTAGGCTAGAAATTAGCGATAGTATTGTCGCCCATTCATGTTTTCTTACGCATTCTTACCGTTACGTTCATTCATATCTTTGTTTTTAAATTTACTCCTTACGCTATTGTTTACGTTGCAGCCCTTTAAATTCATTCATATCGAGGTTGTACTTCATTCATCATGCAAGCCAGTTCATTCAAAGAGGGTATGTGTGGCTCCCATTCATGTGAGTTTTACAATCACTGTTGTTGGAGAGAGAGAGAGAGAGAGAGAGAGAGAGAGAGAGAGAGAGAGACTGACAGACAGGACAGATTGTGTGTGTGTGTGTGTGTGTGTGTGAGAGAGAGAGAGAGAGAGAGAGAGAGAGAGAGAGAGAGAGAGAGAGAGAGAGAATGACAGGAATATAAATAAAAATAAATTACTAACTCCACTACTACCAGCACTCCTACTACTACAATTACTACTATTACTACTACCACTACTACTACTATTACCACTACTAAACACGCAATCACCTAAAAAAATATAAATGTGTGTGTGTGTGTGTGTGTGTGTGTGTGTGTGTGTGTGTGTGTGTGTGTGTGTGTGTAGCCGACCTGACCTCATGTAGGGCTCCTAGGATGCGTGTTTTTCATTGTGTGTGCGTGTGTATGTGTGTGTCCCTGACCTCATCGTGACCGTATGTGCGTGTGTGTACGTCTGTCAACACCCGGAAGAGAGTTGTTTGGTGGGAGTTTCATTAAAACATCCGGTGGTCAAACACACACACACACACACACACACACACACACACACACACACACACACACACACACACAGCCTCTTCCCTTCAGTAGAGCTTCACCCATCTCAGGAGAAATCTCTAGACGCTGGCAGGAGTAGAGGAGACTGTTGACAACCAAGTTACCTGCATAGTTCACACCTGAGCCAATTATAATCATCAAGTTGTACCAGTTAAATAATAATAATAATAATAATAATAATAATAACAATGATAATAATAAGTTGTCATGATGTTGAATAAATAAAGAATTTTCACATAAAACCATCACTGATATTATGCACCTGTACTGATGTGTTGATTTTACCTGTATGATATCTTAATTAGGAACTCAAAATGTGGCATGCAGGCTAATAAATCTGATCCCTGCTAGTCTTACATTAGTGACCGTCAAAAACTGAGGTTTTTAATTCTCCTTTGGTCTCATAGTTTTAAGATTAAGGACTAAATTAAGACGAAGTGTTGAAGGAGTCTGTATTATTTCTGTGTATTTTTTTTTTCATGCAAGGAAGAATGAACCCAAGGCCATTTTTCCTGGATACCTCTATGACTGGTTTCCCTCATTTATTTATACAGTTTTCTTATTTTTTTTTATTTTCATTACCTTTTTCCTGATGTTCTCTGCGAGTTCCTCTCCGCCAAATTCCTAACAGTAAGTGCCAGCAATACAATATACTAACACTATTTCATTTTTCAGAGAGAAGGAACCAAAGGCTGAACACCAACGCAAGATAGTCAAACAAGCAAGCCAACGTCAAGACCAAGCTGTACCTGGACACACAGCGTTAGAAAAATGGAGGTCGAAGGCAGGGGTAGATGCACACCAAGTAAGAATGCTCAAGAGAGAGAATTTTGGCAATGCAGGTGAGTGATTACAAGACACGTAGTATTTTTCCACATCATTTCATCAACTCCCCCACCTCTCTCTCTCTCTCTCTCTCTCTCTCTCTCTCTCTCTCTCTCTCTCTCTCTCTCTCTCTCTCTCTCTCTCTCTCTCTCTCTCTCTCTCTCTCTCTCTCTCTCTCTCTCACACACACACACACACACACACACACACACACACACACACACACACACACACACACACACACACACACACACACACACACACACACACACACACACACACACACACACACACGCACACACACACACACACACACACACACACACACACACACACACACACACACACACACACACACACACACACACACACACACACACACACACACACACACACACACACACACACACACACACACACACACACACACACACACACACACACACACACACACACACACACACACACACACACACACACACACACACACACACACACACACACACACACACACACACACACACACACACACACACACACACACACACACACACACACACACACACACACACACACACACACACACACACACACACACACACACACACACACACACACACACACACACACACACACACACACACACACACACACACACACACACACACACACACACACACACACACACACACACACACACACACACACACACACACACACACACACACACACACACACACACACACACACACACACACACACACACACACATTACATTAACCCTTCCACTACAGTGAGGAGATAGAAGGAGCACTTTGAGGATTTGTTGAATATAGAGGGTGACAACAGTGCGAGCATAAGTGGTTGGGGAATGGCTGGGAGAAGAAGAGATGAGAGGAGGGAAGAAGAGATCAGTAGGGCGGAAGTAGTGGAAGCAATGAAGAAGATCAAGATGGGAAAGGCCCCAGGGATTGATGAAGTGTGTGGTGAAATGCTGAGGTATGGGGGTGAGATTGTTGTAGAATGGATATGGAAGTTGTGTAGATTGGCTTGAGAAGAGGGAAGGGTTCCAGAGGACTGGAAATCAGGTATAATTGTTCCTTTATACAAAGGAAAAGGAGAGAGAGAAGTGTGTGGTAACCATAGGGGTATTTGCCTTCTTAGTGTGACTGGTAAAATATATGGTAGAATACTCATTGATAGGGTTAGGCATATGACAGAGGAGCTAGTTGGAGAAGAACAAGGGGGATTTAGGAAGGGAAAAGGGTGTGTAGATCAGATAATTGTTCTAAGATGTTTAGTGGAGAAGTATCTAGAGAAGGGAAAGAAAGTGTATGCTGCCTTCATGGACTTGGAGATAGCTTATGACAGAATAGATAGGCAAGGTATGTGGAAGGTATTAATAATATATGGGGTGGAGAGGAAATTGTTGAATGCTGTGAAGAGCATGTACGAAGGAGGTAGGGCTACGGTGCGAGTGGATGGTGAGCTGAGTGAGTTCTTTGATCTCAATGTGGGACTGAAACAGGGTTGTGTGATGTCTCCATAGCTGTTTAATATATACATGGATGGGGTTGTAAAGGAGGTGCAAGGTAGGGCAGTGGATGTGGGGGTGGCTCTAATGAATGAGGGTGAGATTTGGAAGATTCCGGTGTTGCTGTTTGCTGATGATACAGTATTGTTGAGTGAAGATGAATGGGAGTTGCAAGGTTTGGTGAATGAATTTGGGACAGTGTGTAGGAGGAGGAATCTGAAAGTTAATGTAAACAAAAGTACGACTTATTCTTTACCTTTTTGTTGTCTCTGTCCTCTTCTTCATCACTCGCTTCCCTCTTTCTGCCGCGTATCATCCTCTTTCTCTTCTCTCTTGTACTGATGACCTCCGTAAACCCGGTATCCATATATATTTCTTCCTCGTTGTCACCCAAGGGGGCCTCCCTTCCCTCGTTCATGGCCATGGCACTAGCCATTTCAGGGGACGTTGGTTTTGTAGTGCATCCGATCAGTTTCAACTCAGTTGTTAAGTTACTGCGTGATGAAGCGCTCTGGGAAGCACGTCTGCCTGCCGCGGAGGTCAAGGACAGAATGAAGAGGGTGTATGTAGGTGAAGTGGAGGGAGGGAGAGGGAGGGGTAGACCGAGGATGAGGTGGAGGGATGGAGTTGAGAGGTATATGAGGGGGGTGAGTTGGGAGGGTAGTCAAATGGTGGGTGACAGAGCGACTTGGAGGCGTTTTGTCTGCGGCCACTCTTTGCGGGATTAGGGCGTCGGGCTATAGATAGATAGATAGATCTATCGGTGGATAAATCAATAATTATATGGTGTCACGGTAGGGTCAGGCTCCATATTACCTCACCCTTACCAGCTTACTTCGGCATTTGTCAGGTTAATATACATAATACATTCACTGTTATGTCCATCCATCTCTCTCATTCTCCTCATCTCACCCTGTTTACTCCCCTCTCATCATCATCATCATCATCATCATCATCATATTTCCCAGTTCTGTATTATATAACCTTTTTTTTTTTTTTTTTTTACATACTATATAAATGTAAGATGTGTTGTACTTCATGAATATAGGATATGGCTGTATGATAGGCCAGCCAGTTGCAAGTAATGGTGTGTGTGTGTGTGTGTGTGTGTGTGTGTGTGTGTGTAATTCACCGGGTCGGTCAGGATCACTTGATGGTCGTGATCGTCAGCTTTTACCCTCCCGGAAGGGAGCTGAGAGCTCATATAGTCCGATCTAAGGGCATGGCTGTGACCACACACGCACACACCAGTCCCCTTGCTCAAGGGGGACAGTAACCACCCACTTCATCAGTGAAACTTTTCGCAACGTGTGTATGTGTGTGTGTGTGTGTGTGTGTGTGTGTGTGTGTGTGTGTGTGTGTGTGTGTAAACTTAACCCATTAGTTGTGGTGGCTTCTCTTCAGTTAACATAAAATCGCTTACTGTATGCTGAAGTATATATACATATATATTTATTTTCCGGTCACAGCGTTCAACTAGCACGTCATATACTGTTCAGTTCTGCCGAGTTGCTCTTAGCTGAACGTATCGATGTAACGTTAGCCAAAACAAAATACCGTCTTTGTAACTAATTCGCATCTTACATTTTCGATATCTAATCTCATTGTTCGTACATCACGATACTTTAGGCAGACAAGAAAATAATCTACCGAAATAGAAAACGCTAGTTACATGGATAACTGATATATTTTTCGTTCCTGGACTAGGCACATTTTACCCCTCTCCTATTCTGTCCTACTTTAGCCTAAACCAACCCATCCTAACCTACTTTTCTCTGCCCTACACTACCCTACCCCAGCCTACCCTGCCCTAGCGTTCCCTACCCTATCCTACCGCTGAGGTCTCCTGTAGGGATACTCGTTCTTCGGTTTTTGCCAGGCTTAGGGAGGTGGAGGAGATTAAGGTGTTGGACATCCGTTCTGGGGGCGGAGAGACTTACAACATCCCTTTGTCTTGTTGTAAACTTTGGTCTACCCTTTCCCTGTCATGACACTTCTCCGGAGTCGATAATATTCCCCATGCAGTGCTGAGGTACCTGGATGATGAAGCAGTGTCCTTCCTCCTGAGTCTTATAAATAGAATTTGGAGAGATTCGTCCACTCCTGCTTCTTGGCGGGGGGCTGTTGTCCTACCGTTTCACAAGCCAGGTATTGCAGGTCACCATCTTGGTTTGCGTGGTAGGTTACCGTTACTGATTATGGAATTTATCCGTATTGGTGTCACCTTGTTTCCCTCATATCCTCAAGAGGAGGGAGTGCCTCAAACTAGTGTCCTTAGTGTCACCGTCTTTGCTAAAGTTCAGGAAGATTTTGTTGGCTCTGTTCCGGAGGGAGTGTCTGCCTCGCCGTATCCTCGCTATCCACACCCATTTGGGTACAGGGTGAAGGCTGCCATGGGGGATGTGGATGTTCCAACCTTTCTTGTTTGTCCTGTGCGTGTACCAAGGATGGCTCCCTGGCTCCTCTCAGGGGTGCAACCGTATGTTTACTTTCCTGAGAGAGGGGCCTTTCTTTCCTCACAGGCGGCTCTTTGCTATTTTTTTTAGAACATGCTTCCTCTCACAGTGTCTCGATTCTCGTATGTACTGATGGATTGAAATCTCGTGAGGGGACAGGCTTGGGTGTTATATTTCCCGATATCATTCGTGGTAGGAGTCTTCCCCCCATCGTATCTACTTTTATCGCAGAACTTACTGCTATTTTACTCGCAGTCAAATTGATATTTAGCTTCCCTCCTGTTTGTTATACAGTTTTTAGCGACTCTGCCCATCTCCATTTTGTGTTTTCCAATCCTCTTTTGCTGTCTACAGTGTTTTAGAATGGCTGTGCTTGCTAGGGACTGCTTTGTGGTTTTGTACCATTGTGGGCAATGAGCATGCTGACGCTCTGGCAAAGGCTGCTGCCTCTCGCCCATCCTCACCTCTCCCCTGCCTCGCTCAGTGATATTCATCTAACCACTCACTGTTTGCTTCCACTGGCAGAGTAGGTGGGATGCGGTGGGGGCCAACAAAATGTGTGATATTTGTGGGTAAACGGGCCCCTTCATTTGCCGAGGTCTGAATGCAGGTGGGAGACGGCTTTATGCTGGCTCCGAATGGGCCATTCCTGGTTCTCTCATTGATTTTTAATGGAGGACTCTCCCCCTACTTTCTGTGTGGAATGCTTCGTCCCCCTGACTCTTCGGCTTTTGCTGATGGTGTCCACTGTTGGGGAATTGCGCCATCGTTACCTCTCTGAGCACCAGGCAGGAGAGGGATTGTAGTCTTCTGTTAGTACTTGGAGAGGATGCTTGTTGTGGTGGAGGGGGAAACCTTTGCTTGGTGTAGGCAGCTGCACTACCGTGTAAAATTTAGTATACAGTGGTTTTAGTGTTCTTAGTGTTTTAGTGTTTTTTTTGTTTTAATTATCAATTGTATTTTGTGTGTGTGTGTGTGTGTGTGTGTGTGTGTGTGTGTGTGTGTGTGTGTGTGTGTGTGTGTGTGTGTGTGTGTGTGTGTGTGTGTTTCATCTTTTCGAGTGCTTTTATTCTCGTTGTCGTCCGGCGGCATATGACCCTGGTTGTTGTATCGCCAGATTTTATTGTATATACTTATTCAGTTCAATTTACCCTACCCTACTCTTCTCAAACCTACACTAGCCTACCTCAGCCTACCCTACTCTACCCTGCCATTGCCGACCCAACTCTACCCTACTTTAACCTACCCTCCCCTGTACAGCCCTTTCACCACTACAAGACTGTTCCTGTTTTCTTCTCTCTACCTTCGGATGATTTTCTTCACCTCTACAGTAGAGAGAAATTTCGAACTGGAAGGGTTAAATACTGCCATCATCAACCCCATCTCTATCAGGGGATCTCCTAAGCTGAATAAAATCATGCGGTCAGCTAGGACAATGTAAATAAGTTGTTCTCGGCTTGAAAGATTAAATGATTCTGTCCCGTCATCCTAAGAGGGTTTTCTGAAGCTGTAGGATATCGTCAGAAGCTAGCAATGAGTAAAAGTGACATCCGCAAACCGAAAGCTCTGCGTCCAGCGCTCCGCGGTTCAAGTCCCAGAGGTGGACAGATGTTTTGACATGTAGACATTACCAGGGCGTAGCTTGGTGGCCTACCCTTTAATATTCTGGACTAATGGTGGTCTAGCCTCGTGCCCCTGCACTCCACCTCATAAAAAAGAAAAAAGGAAAGCCAAGGGTCATGAATGAACTAAAGGACTGAACTAAGCGGAGAAGAACAAAAATCATAGAGAAGATCGCCCCAAATTTGATGAGACAGTGTAGTATAACTGAGTGAAATAGGCGTTGCATATGACGGAACTAAACGGCAGTTATACCCACCTCTCTTCTGTACCCTACACTACCCTGATTCAGCCTACCCTACCCTACCCAGCCCTACACTACCCTACCCAGCCCTACCCTACCCAGTCCACCACCACCCAGCCCTATCTTACCCTGCCATAACCTATCCTACCCTCCCAAACGCAACCATAACCTACCCATGCTTACCCTCGCCTGCCCTAATCGACCCCCCTCTATTCAACCCTACCATAACCGACCCATCCCTACCCAACTCTGCCAAAACCGACCCAATCCTACCCTACCCTGCCAAAACCGACCCGATCATACCCCACCCTGCCATATCCGACCCAATCCTACCCCATCCTGCCAAAACCGACCCGATCTTACCCCACCCTACCAAGACCGACCCATTCCTACCCCACCCTGCCAAGACCGACCCGTCCCTACCCCACCCTGCCAAGACCGACCAGTCCCTTCCCCACCCTGCCAAGACTGACCCATCCCTACCCCACCCTGCCATAACCAACCCAATCTTACCCCACCCCGCAAAAACCATCCAAGTCCTACCCCACCCTGCCAAAACTATCCCAGTCCTACCTCACCCTGCCAAAACCGACCCCACCCTACCCCATCCTGGCATAACCGACCCAACCCTACCCTGCCCTAACCAAACCAATCTTATCTAACTCATTTTTCACTCTAACACTTTCTTCAGTTTTCTTCATTCTTTCTCCAGACGATTTTCTTCAGCTCTGGAGAGGAATTTTGAATTTGAGGGGTTAGATACAGCCAGCATCAACCCCTTCTCTGTCAGGGGATCTCCTAAGTTGAATAAAATCGTGCGGTCAGCTAGGACAAAGTAAATAAATCGTTCTTGGTCTGAAGGGTTAAATGATTCTGTCCCGTCATCCTAAGAGGGTTTTCTGAAGCTGTAGGATATCGTCAGAAGCTAACAAAGTGTAAAAGTGACATCCGCGGCCGGGAGCTTTGCGTCCAGCGCTCCGCAGTTCAAGTCCCAGAGGTGGACAGATGTTTTGACGTGTAGACGTTACCAGGGCGTAGTTTGGTGGCCTACCCTTAAATATTCTGGACTAATGGTGGTCAAGCCTCGTGCACCTGCGCTCCACCACATAAAAAAATATAAAAATAAAAAGGAAAGCCAAGGGTCATGAATGAACTAAAGGACTGAACTAAGCGGGGAAGAACAAAAATCGTAGAGAAGATCGCCCCAAATTTGATGAGACAGTGTAGTATAACTGAGTGAAATAGGCGTTGGCTATGACGGAACTATTATGATTTGTAATTATAATATGGAGTCCTAACACCCTGTCCAAATCGACCCAATCCTACCTCACCCTGCAAAAACCGACCCAATCCTACCCCACCCTGCCAAAACCGACCCAATCAAACCCCACTCTGCCAAAACCGACCAAATTCTAACCCACGCTGCCAAAACCAACCAAAACCTATTCTATACTCTGTCATAACCGACACAATCCTATATCACCCTGACAAAACTGACCCAGTCCTACCCCACCCTGCCAAAACCGACCCAACCCTACCCCACCCTGCCAAAACCGATCCAACCCCTACCCCACCCTGCCAAAACTGACCCAACCTTACCCCACCCTGCCAAAACCGAACCATTCTTACCACACCCTGCCATAACCGACCCAGTCCTACCCCATCCTGCCAAAACCGACCCAATCCTTCGCCGCCCTGCCAAAACTAACCCAACCTTACCCCACCCGGCCATAACAGACCCAACGCTACGCCACCCTGCCACAACCGTCCCATCCCTACCCTACCTTAACCAAACCAGTCTTATCTAACTCATTGTCCACATTAACACTTTTTTCCATTTTCATCTTTCTTCCTCCAGACGATTTTCTTCAACTCAGGAGAGAAATTTCGTACTGGAGGGGTTAGATACAGTCACCATCAACCCCTTCACTACGAGGGGATCTCCTAAGCTGAATAAAATCGTCCGGTTACCTAGAACAAAGTAACTAAGTCATTCTTTGTCTGAAGGGGTTATTGTGTCTGTCCCACCATCCCGAGAGGGTTTCTTTAAGCTCCAGGAAATCGTAGAAAGGTAGCAAAGTGTAAACATGACGTCAGCACTTGTTCTAGGCGCCACAGATCGAGTCCCGGAGGTGAACAAAGGTTTTTATTTCATATAGACGTTTTATATTTTATATTTTGCAACTTTCAGAGGCGTTTACTCAGCTTTAGGAGTCTTATGGATAGGCTTAATCAAACGTATCGAACCTCCCATGTTAGAAAAAATAGCTTACAGAAATGCGTCCTCGTACTGAAGGGGCGGAATGGACAGCTCGAGTGACTAAGATAATGAATTATGTATATGACTGGTTTTGTTGTTATTTCTATTATTATTATTATTATTATTATTATTATTATTATTTCAGGCAAATGTCCCAGGCTTCTAGACTGGCTGACTAGCGAATATTATTAAGTCTCCCGTGGCTCCGTGCTCCTTCCACTCAAGAGCCTGCACTTCACGCATTCCACGCACAAGATGGCGCCACCGCTGCATTCCTGCGAAGACGAGAGGTCAAGAGGACGACACTTGCTTTTTGTTTGTTTGTTTACTGTAATTGCTTAAAGTTGTGATCCCTCCAACTTGAATGCTCAGTTGTAACTATAGATAACTAGAATACGATGCTAGTCACGAAGAAGGGCTATGAAAAGATACAGAGCTCGTAGTATTGACTGGATGAATCACTCTTGCGTGATAATCAAAGACGGTGAATAAAACCCACACTTGTAGACGAAGAATATAATTACCAAACAGTTTCGGTGGACACTGCCACCATCTTCAGTGGTCAAGATAGTGAGAGGGAGTGACGTACTGACTATACAAGGGTTCCTTTTTATGCCTGTGTGTTTGTGAAAGGGTGGGGTAAAGGTGAGGTGGGGTGGGGTAGATTGTAAGCGGGGATTAACCCAAGGGGATTTTGGGGGGGACATTACCGGACAGGTCAGGTGTAATTCCTATCTGACCTTACCTGTGTCGTAGCAGGAAGAGACATGTCCCTTCCTGCTACGACACAGGTAAGGTCAGATAGGAATTACACCTGACCTGTCCGGTAATGTCCCCCCCAAAATCCCCCTTGGGTTAATCCCCGCTTACAATCTACCCCACCCCACCTCACCTTTACCCCACCCTTTCACACACACACGCATAAAAAGGAACCCTTGTATGGTCAGTATGTCACTCCCTTTCACTATCTTGACCACTGAAGATGGTGGCAGTGTCCACCGAAACTGTTTGGTAATTATATTCTTCGTCTACAAGTGTGGGTTTTATTCACCGGCTCGTAGTATTTTTTTCTTTTAACTAAGATGCATGAAATAAGCTGCAAAAATACGAAAATACGAGGTTACTTAATGTAAATGAATTATAGTACGTTCAAGATGGAGGGAAGGCATTTTGTATTTTGTTTGTGATGTTATAGTGTCTCTCAGGATCCTAGGATCCTCTCTTGGCTGAACCAAATTGTCTGGCGTCAGCTGGAACAAGATGCTAGAGTTATGTCGGTCGTGAGGGGGTTAATGGTGACGGTATTGAAACTGTCAGGCTCCTATGACTCACTCAGTCTAATAAAATCGTCTGAGTCAGCTGAAATGGGGTACTAGAGTTGTCCCGAGTATCACTCAGGGGGTTAAGATTTTTAACCCTCTGGTGCTTGGGACAACCCTAGTATTCCATTCCAGCTGACAGACGATTTTGTTCGGCTGAGTGAGTTATAGGAGCCTGACAGTTACTACACTGTCACCATTAACCCCCACATGACCGGCATAACTCTGGTATATCATGTTCCTCCAGCTGACGCCAGAAAATTTGGTTCAGCCGAGTGGGTCTGGGGCCTGGGGGGCACTAAATGAAAATATCCAAAAAATATTAAAGGGGGGGCTATATCAATTTTGCCACAGGAGGTATACCAAAATTGGACTTTTTAATAAAACCCCCTCCTCTCTCACTCCCTGTGTTTTGTATATGTCCCTCTCTGTCTGCCTGTGGTGTGTCTGTCCCACCCTCTGTGTGTGTGTGTGTGTGTGGTGTGTCTACTGTGTGAAGGTGGCTGTGGCTATGTACGTGTCTTGTGTGTGTAGTACTGTGTGTGTGTATATGTATGTAGTAGTGTGTGTGTGTGAGCTGAAGTGTAAGTATGGGGCCTTGTAGTTTTAAGGAAAGCCTGCTACGCAAACTTCCCTCAGCCACATTTTAAAGAAACCTCTATCACACCGGGATTTGAACCCGGGTCCTCCTGATCAGCAGGCCAGCACCATGCTGACCATGCCACCGCGCCCCCATGAGAATACCGGCTAAAACTTCTACTGTATTTTATTTCTTTACATGTTACAAAAAATGGGAAATTGAACTATTATGCACAGACTAAACTAAATTGTCATGTACCTATTAATGTCACTTTAGGAGGAGATATTTCGAAATTTCCTGAGCTGCTTGGAATACCTAAGCCTGCAGTTTAATGCTAATCATGAACAAGTGCTATGGAAAGAATATAGAGCAGTTGCTACTTATATAAAGGGAGAAAGTAAAAACTGCAACTTAGCCTGCTATCCAACGGCAGGACTTAAACAATTAACCATATATTACATAAACTTAACACACTGAGTGACACAGAAACTAAACATATGATACAAATTCTTTAATGAAACTTATAATGAGAGTACAAATGACAAAATATACACTGCACAGGAAGACAGTACAGTACTCAGTGGTCACACTCTGAGAATGAAAGCCTTTCTGTTGTACAGATTCATAAACGGGAGATGAATCGCTAAATTTGATCCACAGTAAAAAACAATAATAATAACGAATACATAAAACAATAAAGACAAACCATATAGACTACATGTCCACCCTAAACTGACAAAAACCTGGCATCTCTCCAGCTTGAATGCTGAGCTGTTTCTAGAGATAAAGACTAGATTATCATGCAAATCACAATGAAGATCTATGGGGAGGATGCAAAACCATAATACTGTCTTATTCTGCCACTTAGATACAGGAACTAAGCAGCAGAAGGACTAAAATTTGTCAAGGTGAGCCAACTACAATGACACAGATGAAGTCTGAGATAATATAATGTGTAATCATGAACTGATTGCATCATTCAGTAAAGATTACAAAAGGAAAAGCTATCAAATCTGAAAGTGTAAGTACTATACAAGATATGATTAACCCTTGTACATCCATATTCTGAGATATGCTTCCTATATCATAGCCTACTGTACACACAAATTCATCCCCCTCAGTAATGGTATATTCCTGCTGTCTCCTGACTTCCAATCAACTTATGAAACCTCTCTCCTAATTCTAGAAGGTATGTTAAGAGAAAAATGTGAATATTGATGAGATACAGTTTGGGTTTTCTAGTTGGCTAGGCAAAGGGGACCACAGATGCCATATTCATTGTTTGACAGTTTCAGGAAAAAATATATAGGGAAAGAAAAGGGAACTGTACTTTGTTTTTGTTGATTTGGAGAAGACCTTTGACAGAGTCCCTAGAGAGGTGGTGAAGTGGGCAATGAGAAAGATTGGGATCAAGGAGTGGCTGGTTAGGGTGTGGTTATGGCCATGGCTTATGTGGGTGCTTACACCCAGGTAAGTGTGAATGGAAATTTGAGTGAGGGAAGTTTTCCAAGAATGCTGGTGTGCACCAGAGGTCAATTTTGAGCCCCTTGTTGTTTATCATGGTACTTGGAAAACCCTCTCATGTGACTTCAGAAATGGACTCCCGTGGGAGATGATGTGCATGCTAATGATCTGGTGTGTTGATTACAGAGAATGAAAGGAAGGCGGAGGAAAGATTTGGGAAGTGCAGAGATGGTATGAAACACAAGGGCTCAAAGTAAAATGCAGATATTACTAAAGTGATGGTGTATAGGGCTGGTGGCAGTACTGTCAAAGAAGAGGGAGAGTGGCCATGTGAGCTCTGCCACAAGGGCGTGGAAAGTAATCTCCATCTTGTGCAGTCTGTGATAAGTGAGTGCATAAGATAAGTAGTGGTACTAGAGGTAGACTGCAAGATAATGCTGATTTCACGTGTGCCGTGTGTCGGGTAGAGCAAGTGAAGATTGTCAGGCATGGAAGGACTGACCTTGTTGGTGAGTCTCTCGAGTATGTAGGAAGAGTTTTGTTATTTGGAAGACATGTTATGTGCTGGAGGTGGGGCTGAAGCTAGCTCTGTGGCTAGAGTGAGGAGTTGTTGGAAGAAATTCAGTGAGCTGTTGCCTCTCCTGGACACTGAGAGAGCTTTCCTCTGTGCTAAGGACCTCTGTATGTCATGTGCCAGGAGTGCAATACTGTATGGTAGTGACACTTTGGGCAGCAAAGGAAGAGGATATTTGCAGGCTTAAACATACAGAAATGACAATGAGTGGGTGGATGTGCAGTGCGTCCTTGAACGCGAGGCCTTGGGGGCTAGGTTTATGACTGAAGAGTTGAGATGCAAGGATGGGACTGGAGTGTGTTGTTGTGATGAGGAGGTGCTGACTGAGATTGTCTGGACATGTGGAAAGGATAGGAGCTGGACAACTGGGCGCAGAAAGGGGATGTGTAAACGTTGTGGGGTAGGGTTGCGAGAGGCAGACCAAAAGAAGAGCTGGGATGAGGTCAAAGAGTGTGACCCTCAGGGATAGGGGACTGCATAGGAAAGTTGCCACAAGATCTAGCAGCATGGATATCACTAGCACTCAGAAATTTTATGCTATCCTTAACTATGCTATACCTAGATCTAGGTTTGGCTGCAATTATTTGGAGAGGGAACAAAAATGGTGAAAATTCCAAACCTGAACACTGACAGAAGAGCCAAACCCTCCTGTTTTGTGCCCATTTTGGGCCTGTCTGAACCTGAATCCCTGGGTTACTCCACAGCACATCCTCACCAACTCAGTTGCCTGGCCAAAGATACAATTCCCTACATCGTCATCTGGGAAGAAAGCATACAATGAATGGATGAGAAATAGGGGCGTGGAAGAAGTTGGAGAGGCGGAAGAGGGAGTTATATGTAGAAAGGAAGAGAGAGGTGAAAAGATTAGTAAGAGAGAGTAAGAAGAGAGTGGATGAGGAATTCTGGAAGGAATTTGAGTGTAAAGTGGAGGGACTGTAAGAAAATGTTCTGGAAAGAGGTGAAAAGAGTAAGACAGGGTGGAAGTGAAGTTAGCAGGGGAGTGAAAGATAATAATGGTAGATTACTAGTGGAGAAGGGAGAAAAAGTGAGCAGATGGAGAGAACACTTTAAGGAATTGTTGAACGTGAGAGGATGGAAATAATGCGAGTATAAGTGGCTGGGGAATGGCTGGGAGAAGGAGGGAAGTGAGAAGACAGGAAGAAATCAGTAGGACAGAAGTTGTGGAAGCAATGTGAAGAAAGTTAAATCGGAGGAAGCCTCCCAGGAATTGATGGAGTGTGTGGTGAAATGCTTGAAGCATGGGGGAGAGATAGTAGTAGAATGGATGTGGACGATGTGCAGATTGGCCTGGGAGGAAGGTAGAGTCCCGGGAGGATTGGAAGTCAGGTATAATTATTCCCTTGTAAAAAGGAGAAGGGGAAAAAGAAGTGTGTGGTAATCATAGGGGCATATGTCTTCTTAGTATAATAGGAAAAGTGTATGGTAGGGATACTTATTGACAGAGTTAGAGAAAGAACAGAGAAAATTAGTTGGAGAAGAACAGGGGAGGCTTTAGGGAAGGGAAGAGGTTGTGTAGATCAGATATTCATTCTTAGATCTTTAGTGGAAAAGTTTCTAGGAGAAGGGAAAGAAGTTGTATGCGGCTTCTTCATGGATTTTGGAGAAAAAGCATATGACAGGGTGGATAGGACAAGGATTGTGGAAAGTGTTAAGAATATATGGAGTAGATGTGGAAGTTGTTGAATGCTGTGGAAGAGCATGTACGATGGTGCAAAAGGCTGCAGTGCGTGTGGATGGTGAACTAAGTGAATTTTTCTCTTTGAAAGTTGGTTTGAAACAGGGATGTGTCATGTCTCCATGGCTGTTCAATCTGTACATGGATGGGGGTAATAAAAGAGGTACAAGGTAGGGTAGTGGATGTTGGATTGGCCCTGGTCAGAGTGGATAGTGTTTGGAAACTCCCTGTACTGTTGTTTGCAGATGGATACTGTGTTGTTGGAGTGAACACTGAAGGGGAGCTACAAGGCTTGGTGGACAAGTTTGGGATAGTGTGCAAGAAACGGAATCTAAAGGTGAATGTAGGGAAGAGTAAAGTGATGGTCTTTGAGAGAGGTGGTCAGTGAATGTGTTGAGAGTTTGGATGGTGAGGAATTGGAAAATGTGAGTACGTTTAAGTACTTGGGTAGTGTGATGAGTAAGGATGGAGGTTTGGAGGGTGAAGTGCTTGAAAAGGTACAGCAGGGAAGAAAGGTTGCTGGTTCTTTTGAAAGCAGTGATAAAAAACAGGGAAGGGAGCATGGAGGTGAAAAAGTTACTACATGACAGTATTGTGATACGAACTCTAACGAATGGAAGAGAAGCTTGGACTGTGTTGGAAGGACACAAGTCAAGAGTGAGAGCAGTGGACATGAGATAGTGAAGAGGAGCCTGTGGAGTCACATGGAGAGAAAGGCTGACGAATGAGGATATAAAGGAGTGTTGTGGTGTGGATGTGATAGGAAGCGTTATGAGAACACACTGAGGTGGTTTGGCCATGTGGAGAGGATGGAGGGTGAAAGACTGACTCAGAAGAGAGTGTATGTGAGTGTGGTGGTGGGGGGAAGAGGGAGGGGAGGCCGAGGATGAGATGGAGGGATGTGGGGTGGAGAGGTATATGAGAGAGGGGTGTGTGAGTTGGGAGGAGGGCAGTGAAATGGCGGGGGACAGGAAGCGACTTGGAGGCGATTTGTTTGTGGCCTACCCCAAACGGGATTAAGGCGTCTGGGCAATAGATAGAGATAGATAGAAGATTAAATAACTAAAGCTAACACTGATTTGAACTAATACACATCTGGTCCACAGGTCGTGCTGGAGTCTGCTGCCTTGACGCTGCTTCCTTGCCACACTGGTCATACCCTGCTGAAGTTTGGTCTGCCCTGCCGTGAGAAGCCTGACGGTGGTGTGGTGTCTTCCCCTACTCTGAGATGCCTGGTGGTGTGGTGGTGGTGGCGGCGGCGGCGGTGGCGGCAGGGTGTCGTGTCTTCCCCAGCCGTGAGATTACTTGCTGCTGCTGGTGGTGATCTGCCCTGACCTGCCGAGAGAAGCCTGGTGGTGATGGTGTGATCTGCCTTGCAAGTCCAGGATGTTTCTGTGGACAAATGCTACTTTTTGAATATATATTTTATATTGCTGTCTCTGTTAATGTATTCTATACTGAAGTATTAATAATGAAAACTTAAATTTTCTGTCTTGTTTCATTACCTTTTAACTGTGGCTTTGACTTAATATAGGTGATAAGTATATGGCGCTCTGCAGTCTTGTGTGTTGTGGGGACGGCTTTTGTGATGAGCTAAGACATTCTGATCGCTTCACCAAATTACTGCTCAGCCGTGTGATCAGTGGACATAAGAGATTATACAATACAATGATATACAGCTAAGCATAAAAAAGGTTATGGGAATTCTCCACCATGCAATCAAAATGGACCTAAATTAAAGCCTATATTATAAAAGCTAAGCCTCGAAGAGGGTTGTGGGAAGTAGATAATGATGCAGGGTAGACACTGGTAATGTTCACTGAGCCGTGGCCCGCAACACACAAAGAACTGGGTGGCGGTAATATATGGACCACTTTGTATAATGAGGGAGAGGCCGTAAGTGTGTGCTGACCCACAAACTTGCCATCATCAAATGCCCCGTCATAACTATTACTGTGTCTTGTAGGAAGCACAAAGAAAACAGGCCACAGAATACCTCCCTTGTCTCTCGTTCCTCCTACACAGACATACACGCCTTTCACTTTAACTTGACACAGAGTTTCATTTAAAGCATATGAGAATGTCATGCAGATCAGTAGCAGAAACAGCCAATACTACAGCCCAACATCCTTTCCACGGCACTCATTCGTGACTACCATCATATTCTAATGATAACTATCGCTACTACTCGGTAAACCGTATGGAATCTATAAGCTATCTGTCTATCCATCTATCTATAGCCAGACGACTTAATCCCGTAAGAGGTGGCCACAAACAAGTCGCCTCTGATAGCCACCCTGTCCCCCGTCATTATGCATCACTTCCCCTAATTCACACACAACCTCTCTCATATACATCCCAACTCCATCCTCCACTTATAAGTAATACATTAAAACAACCGTGAATTACTGCCGCACAAGCTGAGCCAAGTAATCATATCCAACACAAACACAGAAGGAGCTTTAAAGAACAGAAAACAATACCTTGATAGCAGAAGACACTAAGAGGACCACAAGTACTGACAGCCCTACACCAAGAAACATAACTAATTTCAGTCAGGAGACTAAGTGAATATGATAGGCTACACAGTTCATCCACTTCAGCTCAAGATCCGTCCCACCTTTGTAACTCTTATGTTGCATCATCCTCTCCACAAACAAAATCGAACAACTGCCCAACACTACACATGAGTATCTTTGCAACATATCCCCTCCTCCACCCGACTCTACACTTCCCAGACATATTCACAAACTCACAAACACCCCAGCCAGCCAAAACTTTCTGCCAAACACATACATAAACACACACACACCCCAGCCAGCCAAAACTTTCTATACCAAACACACATACATAAACACACAGACACCCCCAGCCAGCACAAAACTTCTCTATACCAAACACAAACACACACACACCCCAGCCAGCAAAAACTATCTATACCAAACACATACATAAACACACACCCACCCCAGCCAGCCAAAACTTTCTATACCAAACACATACATAAACACACAGACACCCCCGGCCAGCCAAAACTTTCTATACCAAACAGCCCACATAAACACACAGACACCCCAGCCAGCCAAAACTTTCTACCAAACAGCATCCTTCATGTGCCACCACCAGACATACAACCTTCAGACACTACCGAACCCAGAGACACGAGTACACCAACCTTCCCTGCCACAATACTAACACAAATATAACACACACACACTACAATCCCCCTGTGTTCATACTGCAAAAGTGGCACCCCCACACCACAGCACACCCACTCACTTCCTGCACCACACCACCACAACACAGACAATCCTTCAACAGGCAACACAGGGTTCACATCCAGAGGAGCCTAATGATGTAACAAGAACAACAACAACAACTCAGGCCAAGTTAAAGTGAAACGAGTCTAGTTACTGAAAGGAAAATTATTTCAAGTTATTTTGTAAGCGCCTTCCCGGGTACACAAAGTTACAAGGCCACAGGGAACGAACTGCATACCGAGGGTTATAATACTACGTGGCGGCTTACGGGGCTTTATACCACCTTTTCTTCAGTGATTTATTGTTCAACCGAGCGAGCGTAGAGAGCAAGCAAGCGAGAACACTTATATGACATGGTATAATAGGGTTGGCAGAGAACAGCGCCAAGACTGTGTTGTCTAGGAAACTGTTAAAGCCAGCAACGGATCTAATGGACATCATTAGGAAACCTAGTAAAAAAATAATGATAGGAGTTACTTGAGGGACTTTTTCTCAAAATTTGCCGCGCCAGTGCTTCTTGATAAAATGAAAATAAAAAGTACCAAACTGAGCACCATGAACCGAGTTATTCTAGAAGTTTTTAAAAGCTACTGCAGATCTGTTCAGACAGCTGGAAAGCTTATCAAGAAGCAATTGGTACTACTTAAGTTAAACAGACTTAGCTTTTAACATCAAGCAAGATTGGACGGATGTATGGATGGATGGACGGATGGATGGATGGATGGATGGACGGATGGATGGATGGGTGGATGTGGAATCGTGGATGCTTGGACCGATGGTAGAGTTCCTGCTGTTTTGTCCTGTCCTTCCACCTGCCGACAAAAATCATCATAAATATCATCATCATCATAATCATCATCATCATCATCATCATCATCGTAGTTGTCGCTCATTATTACTCACCATCATCATCATTATTTACACCGTCATTCTCATTATCATTACCATCTCCTCATCATCATCATCATCATCATCAACATCATCATCATCATCTTCATCATATTATCATCATCACCTCACCTATTTATCTATATCGGTTTACCTATAGCCAGACTCCTTAATCCCGTAAGGGGTGACCACAAGCAAATCGCCTTCATGATGTACCTCGGTCCTCTACCATTTAGCTCAAGTATCGCACTCATTATGTTTCTTCTCTTTTCCCTCCATCTCATCATCGGTTCTCCCCATCCCCCTCTATCCTTCCAGCTAACTCATGTGCACTCTTCTCTAGTCATTCTCTTATTCGCCATCACTCCTCCACATGGCCAAACCACCTCGAAGTATTTCTCTTAGCGCTTTCAATCTCATCCACATCAGCATCACAACGCTCCTTCATCTGCCCATTTGTCTGTCTGTCTCTCTATGAAATTCCACCACATGCTCCTCTCAAGTAGCTCATTTCCACCTGCTCTCACTCTTGACTTGTGTCCTTTCAACAAGATCCAAGCTTCACTTCCATACTTTTTAAAGTGGGAATCACAGCATGCCAGTGCCCTTTTTTTTTTAACACTTTCATCCTCAGTTCCCCTCTTCCTAACCACTACTTTTTAGGAGAACAAGCAACCCTCCTTCCCTGATGTATCATTCCAGTCACTTCATCCTCCTAATCTTCCATCCTTATTCATCATATTACATAAATACTTAAAATGCACTCATATTCTTCCATTTCCTGACACACTATGCAGCCTCACTGTGCATTCTGTAACCTCATACGTTGAGATGTTAAAGCATCACCACCATCAGCATCAACATCATTATCACCATCAATTATCATCACCATCAGCCTGTGACACACCACTGCATGATAAGGACCCTCTCACCTTTCTCCACTCTGATCCATTGATTATTGTTAGCCTGTTTTCCTGTCCTTGCTCGGTAGATCTGCATCATTATGATCTCTCTAAATGCTTGTTCTCTGTGCACCCTCTTCTTCTCACTCCATCTCTGGCTTGCCATTCAGTTACAGCTCGCTCTCCTTCTGTTATCTCTTCTGTGAAAAGACGTGACCTGAGGTGTGTGTGTGTGGAGTTACCTGGAAACAAGCTCAGAATTACTAGATGTGGGAGCTTCAGGACCATTTGGTTAATCCCCTTGGTGTGGTGTGGTGTGGAAGGGGTGGTTGGTGTGGTAAAGTTTGGGGTTGGTGCTGTGTGGGGTGGTGTGGTGTTGGGTGTTGTGGTTTGGGGTGGTGTGGTTTGGCGTGGTGATGGTTTGGGGGTGAGGTGTGGGGTGGTGTGGCGTGGGGTTTTGTGGTGTGGGGTTTTAGTGGTGTGGGGTTGTGTGGTGTGGGGTTTTGTGGTGTGGGGGTTTTGTGGTGTGGTATGGTATGGTATGGTATGGTATGGCGTGTTGTGGTGCTGTGCGGCTTCACTGTCCCTAAAATCTAGAGGAATGTAGAACCCTCATTCGAAAATCATTAGTGAGAAGCAGATGGACATGGCCGCTCTTTTGATGTGCCCTGGATAATCAACGCAATAAACAAAACGTGTGTTGCATCTTCTCACAACTAAACCAATATAAATAAGGATAATTATTCCATTTAAATCATTCACGGTCCAGAGAAAGACCAAAACTGAGCTACTATTTCGGACACACATCCATCCCTTTCCTTGCGATAAATAAAGAGACAGTGAACAATGATTTTTGAAACCCATTGAGTGACCTTAGGAATCCAGTATGTTTTTTCAGAATATAGTGTAAATGTTTAGTATTTGTATGGCCAAGAAGAGCAATATCCCTGACCTCATTTGCACTCTTATGATATAAATAGTTCGAGTGTGAGGGAAATGCGCTTGTACACACACACACACACGCAAATACACACAAGCTTGAGTTGACACACACACACACACACACACACACACACATTCTCTCTCTCTCTCTCTCTCTCTCTCTCTCTCTCTCTCTCTCTCTCCTACACACAGTCACCAACTACATTTGAAGAGAAACGAAAAACAAGAGGTGACTCAGCCATAGACATGAATTCGTCGCCGTCACCATCATCATCGTCATCACCATCATCATCGTTGTCGTAGTCGTCATCATCATCATCATCATCATCGTCATCATCATCATCATCATCATCATCATCGCCAGGAGCAACAGCGTCAAGCACAGCAATCATCACAACCCTGTTAAAAGAGTTACTACATAAGTTCCATCACCGTCATCATCATCATTATTATTATCCCAACTGCTTCATCATCATTACAATCACCATAATCTCGGTCCAGTTAGTTGGTTCCAGGAGTTTCAACATCACCTATGCATCAGCAGCATCACTATCATCATTATCAACATCATCTCCGACAAATCCCTATTATCATCATCATCAGCCTGTGACACACTGCTGCAGGATAAGGACCCCTGTTCAATCTAACTTGGCGTAAAATTGCAATCTCTTTCTTAAATTTTGTGTTGTGACAAGGGATTAACACTAGATTGATGCTAGTCACGAAGAAGGGACGTGGAAATGATGCAAAGCTGTATATTTGTCCAAATTTACCCACTGCAC
>NC_137047.1:239562-259562 GCF_032717465.1 Coenobita brevimanus | reverse complement strand
GCGCTACGGCTTCTCTTCATTGGCACTTTTTGTGACTTACATGTTCTAGTATTAATCTATTGCTACAACTCAGTATTCAAGTTGGATAGATGGAAATTGTAGGCCAAGTCAGAGTACAGAATGAAGTCAAACAGCATACCTTTGGTGGGTGCGAGTGCGGAAAGAGGTGACAGATCAAGCAGGCTTAGGGGAGGACAATGGCAGGAAAATCCAGCAAAATCTAACCACTAGCTTATGTGAAGTGACGTCAACAACACTCTCCGTTGCCTCATAATCGGTTCAAACGCCAGTCCACTTTATCAATAAACACCTGTGGTTCTGTATTTCAACTTCACCTAACCCAAACCAACATCATCAATATCATCTTTATCATCATTAATATCATCATCATCATCATCATCAATATCATCTTTATCATCATTAATATCATCATCATCATCATCATCAATATCATCTTTATCATCATTAATATCATCATCATCATCATCATCATCATCAGGCCCTGACATTACCACTGGAGGATTAGGACCCCTCTCATCTTTCTCCACTCTGATACATTGGTTGTTAGCCTCTTCCCATATCGGTGGATCTGCGAGTTTCATCTATCTTGTTCCCTGTGTACCTCTTCCTCTCACTCCACCTCTCGCCTGCCATTCAGTTACGCTGCCTGTCCATCTGTTGCCTGCTCTATGGAAGATGTGACCAGAGGAGTGTGTGTGAAGATACCTGGAAACAAGCTCAGAATTACCAGATGCGGGAGCTTCAAGCCCCTTTGGTTAATCCCCTTGGTGTGGTGTGGTGTGGTGTGGTGTGGTGTGGTGGGAGGGTTTTGTGGTGTAATGTGGTATAGGGGGAGGTTGTGTGGTGTAGTGTGCTATGGAGGGGTTTCTGTGGTGTGGTGTGTGGAGGGTTGTGTGGTGTGGTGTGTGGAGGGTTGTGTGATGTGGGGAGGGTTGTGTGATGTGGGGAGGGTTGTGTGGAGCGGTGTAGTGTGGTGTGGGAGGGTGGTTTTAAGTTTTGTGGTGTGGTGTGGTGTGGGAGGGTGGTTTTATGTAGTGTGGTGGGGTGTTGGAGGAGGATTTTTTATGGCGTGGTGTGATGTGGGAGGGTGTTTATGTGTGGTGTGGGTGGAGGATTATTTTGTGGTGTGGTGTGGTGTAGGAAGAGGAGTTTTTGTGGTGTGGTGTGTGAGGGTGGTTATGTGTGGTGTGGTATGGTGTGGGAGGATGATTTTTCGTTGTGTGGTGTGGTGTGGGAGGGTGGTTCTGTGTTGTGTGGGAGTGTGATTTCGTGTCATGTAATGTGAGAGACTGGTATGGTGTGGTGTGATATGGTGTGGGGGGGTAGTATGGTGTGGTGTGGTGTGGGTGAGTGATTGAATGTGATTTAGTGAGTGGGGCTGGTAGAACGTGACTTAGCTTCACTATAATCTCTAAAGCCTATATGAGTACAACACCTCTCATCCGAAAATGGTTAGTGAGAAGCAGAAGGTCAGGGCCGGTCCTAGAGCTACTGTGATAAAATGTAGATAATCATGTGCTGTATCCTTAAAATAAAAAAAGGGATATGTGCGCTTAATTATTCCAGTTGGATAAAGACCAAAATATATGTATTACTTCACTCATATTCATCCACTTTCTAACGATACATAAAGAGACGGTGATCAGTGACTTATGAAACCCTGTTATGTGTTCTCTGGGATGTAATAGGCTTTTCAGAATATTGCGTAAGTGTCTCGTAACTCTATGGGTAAAAGGTCCTAAATTCCTGGCCTAATATTTACCCTTGAAATAAAACTATGAATGTGTGGAAATAATTCTGCCATTTGAATAACTATGGTATCATCAACCAAGATATACATACACGAACACAAGCAAGCACGCAAGCGCGTGCGCGCACACACACACACACACACACACACACACACACACACACACACACACACACACACACACACACACATGCTCAGTCACCAAAACATTTGAGGTTAAACGAAAACGAAAGGATGATGTGACTCAGCCAGTGATTTGAAGATCATCGTAGTCGTCGTCATCATCGTCGTTGTCGTCTTCATCTTCGTTGTCGTAATCATCATCATCATCTTCCTCGTCGTCCTAGTCATCATCATCATCGTCAGCAGCATGTTACTGTCATCCCAACACTGCAAAAAATGTAGAACATATGTTATATCAGAGTCATCACCTTTATCATCATATTCATCACTGCCTTCTAATCAAATTGTAGAATTTGTACGGGAGTCACATCATCGTCATCATCATCATCATCATCAATGACATCATCATCATCATAACTGTCATCATCCCACCTGTTTCATAGAGTATATAGTTTCATCATAATCATCATCAACACAATAATCCAAGCTTAGTTAATTGGTACTGGAGTTTCAACATCACAGTCATCATCATCATCATCAGTATCATCATCATCATCATCATCATCATATTCATCCCATTTCTGTTAGTTCGTACAGAGGTTAGATCCTCACCGCTATCGCCAGTAGTAGCTGTATTATAATCATCAGCATCATTATCATCACCATTATCATCAGCCTGTGACACACCACTGCAGGATAAGGACCCCTCTCACCTGTCTCCACTAAGATGCTTTCGTTGGTAGCTTGTTCTATACCAGCTCGATGGATCTGCGAGTATCATCTCTATCTTGTTCCCTGTGTGCCTCATCCTCTCACTCCATCTCTGGTCTGCCATTTAGTTACGCTGGCTGTCCATGCGTTACCTGTTCTGTGGAACACGTGACCTAAGGACTGCGTGTGGACTGACCTGTAAACAAGAGGACAAATATACGTGTGTTGCAGCATCACTACTATACCCTGTTCACTCTAACTTGGCGTAACATTGCAATCTCTTTCTTAAATTTTGCGTTGTGACAAGGGGTTAACACTAGAATGGTGCTAGTCACGAAGAAGTGGTATGGAAATGATGTAGAGCTGTAAGTTTAATTCTTTCACTGAACTACCGGAAATAAGCTGCAAAAAAACGACTATCTCGGCCTTGGTAAAATGAAGGAACACCACCACAATATACGCGTACGTGTGTGTGTGTGTGTGTGTGTGTGTGTGTGTGTGTGTGTGTGTGTGTGTGTGTGTGCGTGTGTGTGTGTGTGTGTGTGGTGCGAGGTGCCTGTGTGTTACCATGTTAACCTCCCGACACCATCACAGTTACATACACACATTTCCCCACCAGCAAGTTCCATTAGAGTACTGTGTGTGTGTGTGTGTGTGTGTGTGTGTGTGTGTGTGTGTGTGTGTGTGTGTGTGTGATTCAGGACAAAATAACTTAAATACAATATTTTTTCCATCACATTGTCCCTCTGAAATCTGAATCGCACTTATCAGTTTACATTCAGGTCCAAACTGTACTGTAGGGTGGACATGAACAAGGGGGCAGGCAAACCTAGTCCACCAGTCTGATCGGCACGAGAATCTACAGGACGACACTCACACTGCTATTTCACTGGTGCTGAGACACCAAGATTGAGGCGGTACAAGGCAGAGTTGCCGTGAATTGCACACTGGTTGTGACGTCATTATTGCACACGGTCTCGTTTAGTAACCAGGATGACAGAGGATGTATTGTTGGTATAACTACCATAAAATTTGGTATACTGTGAATACTGGAAGAGAGGGTATAATTAATGATGTCAGACCTATTATGATTCAAGTGTAAGGACGTTAAATGATTAAGAGAGTTAATAAGTCAGCAAATGTTGATTAATAACCAGCCAAGAGACAAGTAAGTTTATCCACATCCAAGTTTTCTAGTATATCAACTGTACACGATTTACAATATTGTTTCGGTATTTCTTTAATATTACAAAGCAAGTGTGCACTGCTAATGGTCGGCACGTGTCTTGTAAATAATATATATATATTTTTTTATGATATCGCCGGGTGGGTAGAGGTAGACTGTTCCACGACGTATTCTTCCTTGTTTTAAATGACAGTATTATAAATAAACGCTACATATTCGTTGGTTTAACCCTGAAGGGTCTGAATAACAACACATGTTAGTTCCTCCCAATCATGACAAAATCCCACTTATTCCTACAAAATAACGTGAACAATTAGTGTGCAACGACGTCCGCCTGCCCACATCCATGCTCGTCGTTCATTTGTTTTTCCACATTAGCAGACGATTTTCCACAAAACGGCAGCACTGGACTACAAGGCCTCCTCATCTCCCTCACACTAACATCCCCCTTGTCTCATCAGAATTACGTCTTGTAGCATTATAGATATTATTTCTTTGGGCCATGATACTTCCTGGCTGTCAGTGAGATATCTTTGTGTCTTAATGTAGTCACCTTAATGGCTAAAAACAGCAAATAGCCAACCCTTACCTCAGGGGAATGATGCAACAGCAACACACACACACACCCTCGTCCTTCCACTGTCATACGGCCACTAGCAAAAGTAGCCAAGTAGCGACGCCTACCAAGTCGAAAAACTTGTTCAGCTACTTTCACAACCACTAGATGGTACCCGGGCCCTCTCATAGTAGGGGCAACTCTAGTATTTTATTCCAGGTACTGCTTGGCGATAGCATTCAGCTGAGAGTGAGTTATTTTACAATGAGAGTGTTAATGCTGTCTCTATTAACTCTCATGATCATACAGCTCTCTTTACCAGCCCTACCCAAAAATAACGTGTGTGTGTGTGTGTGTGTGTGTGTGTGTGTGTGTGTGTGTGTGTGGTGCGAGGTGCTTGTGTGTTACCATGGTAACCTCCCGACACCATCACAGTTACATACACACATTTCCCCACCAGCAAGTTCCATTAGAGAGTACTGTGTGTGTGTGTGTGTGTGTGTGTGTGTGTGTGTGTGTGTGTGTGTGTGTGGTGCGAGGTGCCTGTGTGTTACCATGGCAACCTCCCGATACCATCACAGTTACATACACACATTTCCTCACCAGCAAGTTCCACTAGAGAGTACTATATGTGTGTGTGTGTGTGTGTGTGTGTGTGTGTGTGTGTGTGTGTGTGTGTGTGTGTGTGTATTAATGGATGCTATCATAAATGTGTTCATATGAGTATTCATAAATGTGTGTGCATCAGTGTGTGTACTCATCAATGTGTGCATCAGTGTGTGTATGCATCAGCGTTTGTGTGCAGCAGTGTGTGCATACATTGCCGTGTGCGTGTATCAGTGTCTGAATGCATCAATGCGTGCGTGCATCCATGTGGGCGTGCATCACTGTGTACGTGCAACAATGCCTGCATGAATTGACGTGATGATGATGATGATGATGATGATGATGATGACGTGATGATGACGTGATGATGATGATGATGACGTGATGATGATGATGATGATGATGACGTGATGATGATGATGATGACATGATGATAACGTGATTATGATGATGACGTGATGATGATGATGTGATGATCTGATGATGATGACGTGATGATGATGATGATGATGACATGATGATGATGATGATGACGTGATGATGATGATGATGATGTGATGATGATGTGATGATGACGTGATGATGATGATGATGATGATAATGACGTGATGATGATGATGTGATGATGATGATGATGTGATGATGATGATGATGATGATGATGATGATGACGTGATGATGATGATGACGTGATGATGATGATGTGATGATGATGATGATGACGTGATGATGATGATGATGATGACGTGATGATGATGATAATGTGATGATGATGATGATGACGTGATGATGATGATGATGATGATGACGTGATGATGATGATGATGTGATGATGATGATGATGATGATGATGATGATGATGATGATGATGACGTGATGATGATGATGATGATATGATAACGTGATTATGATGACGTGATGATGATGATGATGTGATGATGTGATGATGATGACGTGATGATGATGATGATATGATGATGATGACGTGATGATGATGATGATGATGTGATGATACGATGATGATGACGTGATGATGATGATGATGATAATGACGTGATGATGATGATGATGATGTGATGATGATGATGATGATGTGATGATGATGATGATGACGTGATGATTATGATGATGACGTGATGATGATGATGATGATGACGTGATGATGATGATGATGACGTGATGATGATGACGTGATGATGATGATGATATGATGATCATGATGATGATGTGATGATGACGATGATAATGATAATGATGACGTGATGATGATGATGTGATGATAATAATGATGATGATGATGTGATCATGATACTGATGATGATGATGATGATGATGTGATGATAATGATGATGATGATGATGTGATGATAATACTGATGATGATGATGATGACGTGATGATGATCACGTGATGATGATGATGATGATGATGATGATGATGATGACGTGATGATGATGATGGTGATGACGTGATGATGATGGTGATGACGTGATGATGATGATGATGACGTGATGATGACGTGATGATGATGATGATGACGTGATGATGATGACGTGATGATGATGACGTGATGATGATGACGTGATGATGATGATAACGTGATGATGATGATGTGATGATGATGATGATGTATGATGATGATGATGACGTGATGATGATGACGTGATGATGATGATGATATTATGATGATGACGATGATGATGATGATGATGATGATGATGATGATGATGACGTGATGATGATGATGATGATGATGACGTGATGATGATGATGATGTGATGATGATGATGATGATGTGATGATGATGATGATGATGACGTGATGATGATGATGACGTGATGATGATGATGATGAGGTGATGATGATGATGATGACGTGATGATGACGATGATGATGACGTGATGATGAAGATGACATGATGATGATGATGATGTGATGATGATGTGATGATGACGATGATAATGATAATGATGACGTGATGATGATGATGTGATGATAATGATGATGATGATGTGATCATGATACTGATGATGATGATGATGATGATGTGATGATAATGATGATGATGATGTGATGATAATACTGATGATGATGATGATGACGTGATGATGATCACGTGATGATGATGATGATGATGTGATGATGATGATGATGACGTGATGATGATGGTGATGACGTGATGATGATGGTGATGATGATGATGATGGTGATGACGTGATGATGATGATGATGATGATGACGTGATGATGATGATGATGACGTGATGATGATGATGACGTGATGATGATGACGATGACGTGATGATGATGATGATGTGTTGATGATGATGACGTGATTTCGTGATGATGACCTGATGATGTGATGATGACAGTGATGATGATGACGATGACGTGATGACGATGACGTGATGATGATGATGATGATGATGACGTGATGATGATGATGATGATGATGACGTGATGATGATGATGACGTGATGATGACGTGATGACGTGATGATGAAGTGATGATGTAATGATGACGTGATAACGTAATGATGACGTGATGACGACGTGACGATGATGACGTGATGATGACGTGACGATGATGTGATGACGTGAAGATGTGATGATGACGTGACGCTGACATGACGATGACGTGATGACGTGACGCTGACGTGACGATGACGTGACGATGACGTGATGATGACGTGACGATGACGCGACGATGAAATGATGACGTGATGCTGACGTGATGAAGCGATGATGATGTGATGATGATGATGATGATAACGTGATGACGATGATGACGACGTTGACGTGACGATGACGTGATGATGACGTTGACGTGATGATGACGTTGACGTGACGATGACGTGATGACGTGACGTTGACGTGATGTTGACGTGACAATGATGTGATGACGTGAAGTTGACGTGACGTTCACGTGATGACGTGACGTTGATGTGACGTTCACGTGACGCTAACGTGATAACGTGATGCTGACGACGTGGACGTGATGATGAAGTGACGTTGACGTGACGTTGACGTGATGATGACATGTGATGACGTGACGTTGACGTGACGATGACGTGACGTTGACGTGACGTTGACGTGATGATGACGTGACGTTGACGTGACGTTGACGTGACGTTGACGTGACGATGACGTGATGATGACGTGACGTTGACGTGACGATTACGTGATGATGACGTGACGTTGACGTGACGTTGACGTGATGATGACGTGACGTTGACATGACGTTGACGTGACGTTGATATGATGACATGATGATGACGACGTTGACGTGATGATGACATTGATGTGACGTTGACGTGACGATGACGTGACATTGAGGTGACGTTGACGTGATCATGACGTGATGACGTGACGTTGACGTGATGATGACGTGACGTTGACATGACGCTAACGTGACGTTGACGTGACTTTGACGTGATGACGTGACGTTGACGTGATGATGACGTGATGACGTGGCGTTGACGTGATGATGACGTGACGTTGACGTGAGGTTGACGTGATGACGTGACGTTGATGTGACGTTGATGTGATGACGTGATGTTCAAGTGATGACGTGACGTTGACGTGACGTTGATGTGATGATGACGTGACGTTGACCTGACGTTGACGTGATGTTGAAGTTAGGATGACGTGATGATGACGTGACGTTGACATGACGTTGACGTGATGATGACGTGACATTGACGTGACATTGAGGTGACGTTGACGTGATCATGACGTGACATTGACGTGACGTTGACGTGACGATGACGTGATGACGTGACGTTGACGTGATGATGACGTGACGTTGACGTGACGCTAACGTGACGTTGACGTGACTTTGACGTGATGACGTGATGTTGACGTGATGATGACGTGACGTTGACGTGATGATGACGTGATGACGTGGCGTTGACGTGATGATGACGTGACGTTGACGTGAGGTTGACGTGATGACGTGACGTTGATGTGACGTTGATGTGATGACGTGATGTTCAAGTGATGACGTGACGTTGACGTGACGTTGACGTGATGATGACGTGACGTTGACCTGACGTTGACGTGATGTTGAAGTTAGGATGAAGTGATGATGACGTGACGTTGACGTGACGTTGACGTGATGATGACGTGACGTTGACGTGACGTTGACGTGATGCTGACGTGACGTTGACGTGACGATGACGTGACGTTGACGTGACGTTGACGTGATGATGACGTGACGTTGATGACGATGATGATGACATGTTGATGTCGATGACGTGATGATGTGATGATGATGATGATGACATGATGATGATGTGATGATGATGATGTGATGATGATGATGATGATGACGTGATGATGATGATGACGTGATGATGATGATGTGATGATGATGATGATGACGTGATGATGATGATGATGATTAGGTGATGATGATGACGTGATGATGATGATGATGATGATGACATGATGATGATGATGATGACGTGATGATGATGATGACGTGATGATGATGACGATGATGATGATGACGTGATGATGACGATGATGATGATGATGACGTGATGATGACGTCATGATGATGACGTCATGATGATGATGATGATGATGATGATGTCGTGATGATGATGATGATGATGATGATGATGATGATGATGTGATGATGATGATGATGATGACGTGATGATGATGACGTGATGATGATGATGTGATGATGATGATGATGTGATGATGAAGTGATGATGATGATGATGATGATGATGATGATAATGATGATGATGCTGATGATGATGATGATGATGATGATGATGATGACGTGATGATGATGATGACATGATGATAACGTGATTATGATGATGACGTGATGATGTGATGATGACGTGATGATGATGATGACGTGATGATGACATGATGATGATGATGATGATGATGATGGTGATGATGATGATGATGCTGATGATGATGATGATGATGATGATGATGATGATGACGTGATGATGATGATGATGACTTGATGATGATGATGACGTGATGATGATGATGATGACGTGATGATGATGATGACGTGATGATGATGATGATGACGTGATGATGATGATGATGATGTGATGATGATGATGATGACGTGATGATGATGATGATGATGATGATGATGATGACGTGATGATGATGATGATGATAATGATGATGATGTGATGATGATGATTTGATGATAATGATGATGTGATGATGATGATGACTTGATAATGATCACGTGATGATGATGATGATGATGATGATGATGATGATGACGTGATGATGATGATGATGATGATGTGATGATGATGGTGATGACGTGATGATGATGATGATGATGACGTGATGATGATGATGATGTGATTATGATGACGTGATGACGATGACTTGATGATGACGATGACGTTATGACCATGATGACGTGATGATGATGACGTGATGATGATGATGATAACGTGATGATGACCATGATGATGATGATGTGATGATGACGTTGATGATGATGACAATGACTTGATCATGACGATGACGTGATGACGTGATTACGTGATGATGACCTGATGATGTGATGATGACAGTGATGATGATGACGATGACGTGATGATGACGATGATGTGATGACGTGATGATGATGATGATGATGACGTGATGATGACGTGATGACGTGATGATGAAGTGAGGTAATTATGACTTGATAATGTAATGATGACGTGATGACGATGTGATGATGACGTGACGACGTGACGATGACGTGACGATGATGAAGTGATGACGTGACGATGATGTGATGACGTGACGATCTGATGACGTGACGATCTGATGACGTGAAACTGACGTGACGATGACATGATGATGATGACGTGACGCTGACGCGACACTGATATGATGACGTGATGATGACGTGATGTGATGATGACATGATGACGTGATGACGTGATGATGACGTGACGTTGACGTGACGATGACGTGATGACGTGACGTTGACGTGATGTTGACGTGACGTTGACGTGACGTTCACGTGATGATGACGTGACGTTCACGTGATGATGACGGGACGTTGACGTGACGTTGACGTGACGCTAATGTGATAACGTGATGATGACGTGACGTTGACGTGACGTTGACGTGATGACGTGACGTTGACATGACGATTACGTGATGATGATGTGATGATGACACGGCGTTGACGTGACGTTGACGTGATGATGACGTGACGTTGACGTGACGTTGACGTGACCTTGACATGATGACTTGACAATGATGTGACGTTGACGTGACGATGACGTGACGTTGATTTGACGTTGACGTGATGATGACGTGACGTTGACGTGACGTTGAGGTTACGATGACGTGATGACGTGACGATGTAACGTTGATGTTATGATGACGTGACGTTGACGTGACGATGACGTGATGACGTGATGTTGACGTGATGATGACGTGACGTTGACGTGACGCTGACGTGATTATGACGTGACGTTGACGTGACGTTGACGTGACGATGATGTAATGTTGACGTGATGTTGACGTGACATTGACGTGATGACGTGACGTTGACGTGACGTTGACGTAATGATGATGTGACGTTGACGTCACGTTGACGTGATGATGACGTGACGTTGACGTGACGTTGACGTGATGTTGAAGTGAGGATGACGTGATGATGACGTGACGTTGACGTGATGACCTGACGTTGACGTCACGTTGACGTGATGACGTGATGTTGATGTGACCTTGATGTAACGATGACGTGACGTTGATGTGATGACGACGTGACGCTGACGTGACGTTGACGTGATGACGTGATGTTGACTTGACGTTGACGTGATGACGTGACGTTGACATGACGTTGACGTGATGATGACGTGACGTTGACGTGACGATGATGTAATGTTGACGTGACATTGACGTGATGACGTGACGTTGACGTGACGTTGACGTGATGATGACGTGACGTTGACGTGACGTTGACGTTATGTTGAAGTGAGGATGACGTGATGATGATGTGACGTTGACGTGACGTTGACGTGACGATGACGTGACGTTGACGTGACGTTGACGTTATGTTGAAGTGAGGATGACGTGATGATGATGTGACGTTGACGTGACGTTGACGTGATGACCTGTTGTTGACGTCACGTTGACGTGATGATGACGTGATGTTGACGTGACCTTGATGTAACGATGTCGTGACGTTGATGTGGAGACGACGTGACGCTGACGTGACGTTGCCGTGATGACGCGACGTTGACGTGATGACGCGACGTTCACGTGATGACGTGACGTTGACGTGACGTTGACGTTATGACGTGACGTTGACATGACGTTGACGTGATGATGACGTGACGTTGACGTGACGTTGACGTGACGTTGAAGTGAGGATGACGTGATGAATATGTGACATTGTGACTTGACGTCTTGACGTGACGTTGACGTGACGTTGACATCATGATGACGTGACGTTGACGTGACGTTGACGTGACGTTGACGTGACGTTGATGTGACGATTACGTGATAATGACGTGATCATGACGTGACGTTGACGTGACGTTGACGTGATAATGACTTGACGTTGACGTGACGTTGACGTGACATTGATGTGATGACGTGATGACGTGACGTTGACGTGACGTTGTGATAATGACGTGACGACGTGACGTTGACGTGACATTGATGTGATGACGTGATGATGACGTGACGTTGACGTGATAATGACGTGACGTTGACGTGACATTGATGTGATGACGTGATGATGACGTGACGTTCACGTGACGTTGACGTGATAATGACGTGACGACGTGACGTTGACGTGACATTGATGTGATGACGTATGATGACGTGACGTTGACGTGATGTTGACATGATGATGACTTGACATTGATGTGACGTTGACGTGACGATGACGTGACGTTGAGGTGACGTTGACGTGATCATGACGTGACATTGACGTGACGTTGACGTGACGTTGACATGACGTTGACGTGATGACGTGACGTTGACGTGACGTTGACGTGATGATGACGATGACGTGATGATGACGTGACGGTGACGTGACATTGACGTGATGACGTGACGTTGACGTGACTTTGACATGATGATGACATGACGTTGACGTGACGTTGACGTGAGGATGACGTGATGATGACGTGACGTTGACTTGATGATGATGTGACGACCTGACGTTAACGTGATGACGTGACGTTAACGTGATGACGTGACGTTGACGTGACGTTGACGTGACATTAACGTGATGTTGAAGTGAGGATGACGTGATTATGACGTGACGTTGACGTGACGTTGACGTGATGAAGACCTGACGTTGGCGTGACGTTGACGTGATGACGTGACGTTGACGTGATATTGACGTGACGATGACGTGACGTTGACGTGATGATGACGTGACGTTGACGACGTTGACCTGACGTTGAAGTGAGGATGACGTGACGTAGACGTAACGTTGACGTGATGATGACGTGACGTTGACGTGACGTTGACGTGATGTTGACGGGATGACGTTATGATGATGTGATGACGTGATGACGTGCCATGACGTGATGATGATGACAATGACGTGATGATGATGATGACGATGATGTGATGATGACGATGACGTGATGATGATGTGATGATGATGATGTGATGATGATGATGATGATGATGATGATGATGATGACTTGATGATGATGATGATGATGAAGTGATGATGATGATGACGATGATGTGATGATGATGACGATGATGTGATGATGACGATGATGTGATGATCATGACAATGACGTGATGATCACGATGTGATGATGATGATGATGATGACGTGATGATGATGATGACGATGACGTGATGATGATGATGATGACGTGATGATGATGATTACGTGATGATGATGATGTGATGATGATGATGACGTGATGATGATGATGATCTGTTAATAAAGATAAGATGATGATGATGATGATGATGATGATGATGATGACGTGATGATGATGACGATAATGATGATGACGTGATGATGATGATGATGATGATGACCTGATGATGACGTGATGATGATGATGACGTGATGATGATGATGACGTGATGATGATAATGTCGTGATGATGATGATGTGATGATCATGACAATGACGTGATGATCACGATGTGATGATGATGATGATGACGTGATGATGATGACGATGACGTGATGATGATGATGATGACGTGATGATGATGATGTGATGATGATGATGATGTGATGATGATGATGATATGATGATGTTTGATGATGATAATGATGATGATGATGCCGTGATGATGATGATGATGATGATGACGTGATGATGATGACGATAATGATGATGACGTGATGATGATGATGATGACCTGATGATGACGTGATGATAATGATGATGACGTGATGATGATGATGATGACGTGATGATGATGATGACGTGATGATGATGATGTGATGATGATGATGACGTGATGATGATGATGATGATGACGTGATGATGATGATAATGTGATGATGATGATGATGATGTGATGATGATGACGTGATGATGATGATGATGATGACGTGATGATGATGATGATGATGATGATGATGATGATGATGATGTGATGATGATGTGATGATGACGATGATAATGATGATCATGATGATGTGATAATGATGATGTGATGATAATGATGATGATGTGATAATGATGATGATGATGATGATCACGTGATGATGATGATGATGATGTGATGATGATGATGACGTGATGATGATGATGATGGTGATGATGTGATGATGATGGTGATGACGTGATGATGATGATGGTGATGACGTGATGATGATGATGATGACGTGATGATGATGATGTGATGATGATGACATGATGATGATGACATGATGATGACGTGATTATGATGACGTGATGACGATGATGTGATGATCATGACAATGACGTGATGATGATGACGTGATGATGATGATAACGTGATGATGACGTTGATGATGATGATGACGACGTGATGATGACGTTGATGATGATGATGTGATGACGTTGATGATGACGAAGACGTGATGATGACGTGATGATGATGACATGATTATGTGATGATGACGATGACGTGATAATGACGATGATGACGTGATGATGATGATGATGATACGTGATGATGACGTTGATGATGATGATGACGTTGATGATGATGACGTGATGACGTTGATGATGATGACGATGACGTGATGATGACGATGACGTGATGATGACGTGATGATGATGAAGACATGATTACGTGATGATGACCTGATGATGTGATGATGACAGTCATGATGACGATGACGATGACGTGATCACGATGACATGATGATGACATGATGATGATGACGTGATGATGACGTGATGACGTGATGATGAAGTGATGATGTAATGATGACGTGATGACGTGATGATGAAGTGATGATGTAATGATGACGTGATAACGTAATGATGACGTGATGATGATGACGTGACGACGTGACGATGACGTGACCATGATGACCTGACGATGTAATGATGACGTGATAACGTAATGATGACGTGATGATGATGACGTGACGACGTGACGATGACGTGACCATGATGACCTGACGATGTGACGATGATGACGTGAGGACGTGACGATGACGTGACGATGATGTGATGACGTGACGATGTGCTGACGTGAGGCTGACGTGACAATGACGTGATGACGTGACGATGACGTGACGATGACGCGACGCTGACATGATGATGTGATGCTGACGCGATGATAACGTGACGTGACGATGACGTGATGACGTGAGGTTGACGTGACGCTGACGTGATGACGTGACGTTGGCGTGATGTTGATGGGACAATGATGTAATGACGTGACGTTGACGTGACGTTCACGTGATGAAGTGACGTTGATGTGATGATGACGTGACGTTGACGTGACGTTGACGTGATGATGACGTGATGACGTGATGATGACGCGACGTTGACGAGATGACGTGACGACGTGACGTTGACGTGATGACGTGATGTTGACGTGACGTTGACGTTATGATGACGTGACGTTGATGTGAAGTTCACGTGATGTTGAAGTGAGGATGACGTGATGATGACGTGACGTGATGACGTGACGTTGACGTGACGTTGACGTGATGACGTGACGTTGACGTGACGTTGACGTGACGATGACGTGACGTTGACGTGACGTTAACGTGATGATGACGTGACGTTCACGTGACGTTCACGTGACGTTGACGTGATGATGACGTGAAGTTGACGTGAGGTTGACCTGATGATGACGTGACGTTGACGTGACGATGACGTGACGTTGACCTGACGTTGACGTGATGATGTTATGATGACGTGATGACCTGATGTCGTGATGACCATGACATGATGACCATGATGTGATGATGACATAATGATGACAATGACGTTATGATGACGTGATGACGTGATGATGACCATGACGTGATGATGATGACAATGACGTGATGATGACGATGACGATGACGTGATGATGATGATGTGATGATGATAATGACGATGATGTGATGATCATGACAATGACGTGATGATCACGACGTGATGATGATGACGATGACGTGATGATGATGATGATGATGACGATGACGTGATGATGATGATGATGACGATGACGTGATGATGATGATGACGTGATGATGATGTGATGATGATGACGATGATGACGTGATGATGATGATGATGATTTGATGATGATGATGATGATGCCCTGATGATGATGATGATAATGATGATGACATGATGATGATGATGATGATGATGATGATGATGATGACGTGATGATGATGACGTGATGATGATGATGACGTGATGATGATGACGTGATGATGATGATGATGATGATGATGAAGTGATGATGATGATGATCATGATTTGATGATGATGATGATGATGCCGTGATGATGATGATGACGATGACGTGATGTGATGATGATGACGATGACGTGATGATGATGATGATGATGATGTGATGATAATGACGATGATGTGATGATCATGACAATGACGTGATGATCACGACGTGATGATGATGATGACGATGACGTGATGATGATGATGATGATGACGATGACGTGATGATGATGATGATGACGTGATGACGATGATGATGTGATGATGATGACGATGATGACGTGATGATCATGATGACGATGATGATGATGCCGTGATGATGATGATGATGATGACATAATGATGATGACGATAATGATGATGACATGATGATGATGATGATGACGTGATGATGATGATGATGACGTGATGATCATGATGACGTGATGATGTGATGATGATGATGATGACATGATGATGATGTGATCATGATGATGTGATGATGATGATGATGATGACGTGATGATGATGATATTGTGATGATGATGATGATGATGACGTGATGATGATGATGATGATGACGTGATGATGATATGATGATGATGATGATGTGATGATGATGATGATAATGATGATGATGTGATGATGATGATGATGATGATGATGTGATGATGATGTGATGATGACGATGATGATGATGATGACGTGATGATGATGTGATGATAATGATGATGATGTGATGATAATGATGATGATGATGTGATGATGATCATGTGATGATGATGATGATGATGATGATGATGTGATGATGATGGTGATGATGTGATGATGATGATGGTGATGACGTGATGATGATGATGATGATGATGATGTGATAATGATGACGTGATGATGATGACGTGATGATGATAACGTGATGATGATGATGACGTGATGATAATGACGTGATTACATGATGATCTGATGATGTGATGATGACAGTCATGATGATGACGATGACGTGATGATGACATGATGATGACGATGATGATGACGTGATAATGACGTGATAATGTGATGAAGAGATGATGTAATGATGACGTGATAACGTAATGATGACGTGATGATGACGACGTGACGACGTGACGATGACGTGACGATGACGACGTGACGACGTGACGATGACGTGACGATGATGTGATGATGATATGATGACGTGACAATGTGATGACGTGACGCTGACGTGACAATGACGTGATGATGATGCTGACATGACGTGATGCTGACGTGATGATGACGCGATGATGACGTGATGTGATGATGACGTGACGATGACGTGATAATGACGTGAGGTTAACGTGACGATGACGTGAAGACGTGACGATGACGTGATGACGTGACGATGACGTGATGACGTGATAATGACGTGAGGTTGACGTGACGCTGACGTGACGTTGACGTGACGCTGACGTGACGTTGACGTGACGATGACGTGATGTTAACGTTACGTTGACGTGACGTTGACGTGATGATGACGTGATGATGATGTGATGACGTGACGCTGACGTGACAATGACGTGATGACGTGACGATGACGTGACGATGACGCGACGCTGACATGATGACGTGATGCTGACGTGATGATGACGCGATGATGACGTGATGTGATGATGACACGACGATGACGTGATGACGTGATGACGTGAGGTTGACGTGATATTGACGTGACAATGATGTGATGACGTGACATTGACTTGACGTTCATGTGATGACGTGACGTTGACGTGACGTTGACGTGATGATGACGTGACGTTGACGTGTTGATGACGTGTTGATGACGTGACGTTGACGTGACGTTGATGTGATGATGACGTGATGATGACATGACGTTGACGTGACGTTGACGTGATGATGACGTGATGTTGACGTGATGACGTGACGTTGACGTGGCGTTGACTTGACGATGACGTGACGTTGACGTTAAGTTGACGTGATGATGACGTGACGTTGACGTAACGTTGACATGATGACGTGACATTTACGTGACGTTGACGGGATAACGTTATGATGATGACGTGATGACTTGATGACGTGATGATGACCATGACGTTATGACGATGACATGATGATGACAATGACGTGATGATGACAATGACGATGACGTGATGATGACGGTGACGTGATGATGATGACAATGACGTGATGATGACGATGACGTGATGATGACGTGACGTGATGATGAATTGATGATGTAATGATGACGTGATAACGTAATGATGACGTGATGACGCGACGACGTAACGATGACGTGACGATGACGTGACGATGATGACGTGATGACGTGATTATTTGATGACGTAACGATGTGATGATGACCTGATGACGTGAGGATAACGTGACGTGACGATGACGTGACGATGATGTGACGATGACGTGATGATGATGATGAAGTGACGATGAAGCGATGCTGACATGATGACGTGATGCTGACGTGATGACGCTATGATGACATGATGTGATGACGTGACGATGACGTGATGACGTGATGAAGACGTGACGATGACGTGACAATGACTTGATGACGTGACGTTGATGTGACGTTGACGTGATGACGTGACGTTGATGTGACGTTGACGTGATGACGTGACGTTGACGTGATGATGACGTGACGTTGACGTGACGCTAACGTGATAACGTGATGCTGATGACGTGGACATGATGATGAAGTGACGTTGACGTGACGTTGACGTGATGATGTGTGATGACGTGACGCTGACGTGACGATGACGTGACGTTGACGTGACGTTGACGTGATGATGACGTGACGTAGACGTGACGTTGACGTGACGTTGACGTGACGTTGACGTGACGTTGACGTGACGTTGACGTGACGTTGACGTGTCGTTGACGTGACATTGACGTGATGACGTGACGTTGACGTGACGTTGACATGATGATGAAGTGACGTTGACGTGACGTTGACGTGACATTGACGTGATGATGTGTGATGACGTGACGCTGACGTGACGTTGACGTGTCGTTGACGTGACATTGACGTGATGACGTGACGTTGACGTGACGTTGACATGATGAAGTGACGTTGACGTGACGTTGACGTGACATTGACGTGATGACGTGACGTTGACGTGACGTTGACGTGATGATGACGTGACGTTGACGTAATGATGACGTGACGTTGACGTGACGTTGACGT